>NC_086247.1:41630502-41928828 GCF_021018805.1 Prinia subflava | reverse complement strand
AGGAAAGGAAAGGAAAGGAAAGGAAAGGAAAGGAAAGGAAAGGAAAGGAAAGGAAAGGAAAGGAAAGGAAAGGAAAGGAAAGGGTAGTCAGCTCTGATTTTGCATACAATTATGTTAAGTAAGATCAACCCCTCTACCAGATAAAGGCTGAAGCTCCATTGTGCAGGGAGTGAATAATAGTTTCTGAGCATGTGAGGACATAACTGACTTGAACCACAACTAGGTCCTGAAGAAGTCAGCTGCAGCTTCTGTCGTGTCAGTGAGGCAAGGGGGAGGCAAAGCAGTGTATGCATCTGAGACCAGTCATGCTGATGTCCCTGATGTCCATTAGCATACTTGACCTGACTGGAGCAATAGTGAGAAGGGAAATGCCTGTGGAAGCACTGCCAGGTCACCCCTGCTGCTGTTCCTAGAGCTGCCCATCCCTTTGGCATTCTGAGCAAGCTGTGTCATCTCTGCTTTGCACTCACAGGCTGTGTAATGGGCTTGGCAGGTGCTCATGCTGTTGAGAAGTGTTGCCATGACTAATGTAGGAGGACAGCCTTCCCTTAAAGCCTTTGTACTCTAAAATTCCTAATAAAGTGTTGTTGTATAAAAATGGGACAAAATAGGAGATAAACTTGTTCACTAAATCTTTCCAGACTGAAACGAGTTTGGCACCATCAGCTTACGCTGCAGCCCAAGTCCTACAATTGGATGAGCAGAGTAGTTCAGCCTGGTTTAACAGAAACAAGATTTATGCTTATATTGCTCAGAGAATCTAGATAAGGAAGGGTGAGCAAAATACAGCCTAGGCTAGATAAGGAAGGGTGAGCAAAATACAGCCTAGGTCTGACATTAGACCGATTTTCACTAAGACTACCACCCTACCCCCATCCCTGATGGCTGCTCTGGAAGGACCTAGTGAACAAAAGCCAATAAAACTGGCACAAAATTGGGGGACATATGCAAGATGTGGCCTGTCCCTTACTGGGGTCCTGTTGTCTTCAGGTATCTGACAGGATGATATACTTTGCAGTCAGCACTTGCTGCTCCTTGTGGTGTGGTACAACCTGTTTGTGAGTTACATGTATATTCTTGTACAAAGTCTGTGAACGTGCACTGAACTCCTCTGCCTTTTCATCTCCCGTGCAGGGTACTTGCAATGTTGTTCTCATTTTCTAATCAATTGCACTTGTTGCTTGGGGGCCTTTGCCTTCATGTTGCTACACTGTACTAGCTGTCACGTCTATTTCTAGACACCCATCGTTATTGCACTTGGTAGAAGACACATTTCAGAAGTCTTTTCCCTTCCCTTCCCTTCCCTTCCCTTCCCTTCCCTTCCCTTCCCTTCCCTTCCCTTCCCTTCCCTTCCCTTCCCTTCCCTTCCCTTCCCTTCCCTTCCCTTCCCTTCCCTTCCCTTCCCTTCCCTTCCCTTCCCTTCCCTTCCCTTCCCTTCCCTTCCCTTCCCTTCCCTTCCCTTCCCTTCCCTTCCCTTCCCTTCCCTTCCCTTCCCTTCCCTTCCCTTCCCTTCCCTTCCCTTCCCTTCCCTTCCCTTCCCTTCCCTTCCCTTCCCTTCCCTTCCCTTCCCTTCCCTTCCCTTCCCTTCCCTTCCCTTCCCTTCCCTTCCCTTCCCTTCCCTTCCCTTCCCTTCCCTTCCCTTCCCTTCCCTTCCCTTCCCTTCCCTTCCCTTCCCTTCCCTTCCCTTCCCTTCCCTTCCCTTCCCTTCCCTTCCCTTCCCTTCCCTTCCCTTCTAAAAGGCTGTTGTGTTGAGTGAGAATGAACTTTTCTAGCATTTCTTCTTCCTCCAATAATGATTAATTTCTAGAATGCTGCAATATATATACTTGACTATTCATGAATTTTTTACATACATTACAAATGCCTTTTAATGTCTATAATTTGCATTCAAATATTACTGTATTTTGAAATTCTTTACGATGTCTCTTTTTCATGTAACATGTTCAATTTAAAAACAGGACAAACCAAAAATCCAGGACAAATCCTTCAATAATGGTGATGTCACAGCAACACAGAAAAAAAAAAAAAAAAAAGGAATCAGTCACTATTATTGAGATTGTTAGAATAAGATAAAGAGGTTTCCTTGCCTTAATAAGCTAATTGTGTGACCTGTTTCAAAGTAAAGTATCTCTAGCAAAATGTTGCCCATGACTCTGTAAACAGATGCATGAGTCAATTTCATCCTCATCAGAACCAGCTTTAATTTTTTTTAACATGTGTGGTGTCAGACATCACTGTTCTGGACAAAGACATGAAAATGATAGTTAACTCAGTTGTTTCTTTCATGCATTGTACTTGCTGTGTTAAGTGAATTTCTTTATGTTAATAGATTATTTTTTGTAGCAAGAGAATTACATCACAATTAGAGTGTACAGCTATCAAAGTTTTTTCTCTGTACCTTTGAGATGAGCAAAACTATTATTTGTTTTGGCCTCTGGCTGGTTCTAAACTTTACTCTGAGCCCTTTGATAGGCCTGCCCATCCATAGTTCTAAGATCCTTACAAAGGGATAGGCAAGGAACACTTACTTCTGTAGTTTGTAGAACCAAAGGGGGCAGAAATAGAGTAAGAGGAGGAACATATGCCCAAGCAGTGTGCCTTTGTGTGGAAGTGAGGCATGGTTTGAGTGAGAAGCAGGCACTCTTCTAAGTTGGTTCTACTGCCTGAGTAGTTACCAAGGAGAAAGTTGGACTGAACTCCTCTTACATATCGTATTTCAGCAATATTTTATATATACTGTAAAGGTAAACCAAAATTGATACTGAATGCAACCAGGGAGCAAACAGCAAAGAGTTGTGTTCTAAAGTCTTCTACAACCAAGTTAAACTCTTCCTTGAATTATCTTGCATCTATCCATTAGGTCTTACATTCCTGAAGTAAAACTACACAATTGGTGGTTCTATTATTCCTTTAAAAATATTTGCAACACATCCCTTTTGGCATTCTGTAATATGAACCTGAGACATCCACGAACATGAAATCCAGTCCTTGAAATTTTTGTTTGCTACAGAATCTTTCTCCAGGATAGTGAGAAGCTACTAGAAAAGACAGTGATATAGAAGTCTCAGCTTCAATCCTCTATTCCAATGAAAACTGATTTTGTATAAAGAACAAATTAACTATTAGCAGTCCAGACAGTGCTCCTGTGGCACAGTTCATCTAATGGACTGAACACTTACCTGAGAGTTAAGAAACGTAAGTCCAAGACCTTATTCTGAAGCAGATAGAACAGAAATATGAACTCAAGTTTTCCCACACTCTTGTGGGTGACCTAACCAAAAGGGCAGCCTGGGACAGAGTTTCCACAGTTGTTCCCAGTTATTTGTTTGTATCTCCCCCTTCTCTGCCAGCCCCACCCTTATATTTTGACCAAAAAATGATCATCACCCTGAGAAACTTTTCCTAAAACAAATTTAATGAAAACTCACACAAATAGTTTTGGTTTCGAGGAATTTGTGTTTTTTAAAGAAGAGAACCCCAAACCAAACAAATACCCAAACACTGAATTGAAAGATTTCCAACAGGCTCTGCTTCTGTATTGTGTGACTGGACTATTTCTTATGACATTAGAAAAGTAGTCTGTGTACCTGTCAGACACGTAAATTACTTCCATTTTACTAAGTATCAGTGTTTTGTATGCCTGGAGACACACTAGGACTCACCAAACTACCACAAATTCTGTTATATAATGAAGCAGAATTCTGTCCTCATTTGCTTCTGTAGTGGTGCACTAAATAGTATATTTGCCTTTATTTTTAGAAAGCTTAAGGGAGAAAGAGAAGGTGACAAAATGACCAAGAAATGTTCAAAGACTGATGAACTTTCAAGCTGATTACTTAGACATAAAAATCAAATTAGTAATGTGTAAAAACCAAATCAGTAATGTGTTTTTAAACTATTTCAGTATTCTCATTGTGCTGCCAGAATGAGATATTTTAACATTTATGGAGATGGTGGCCTTTGGAGCATGAAATTTTCTAAGAAATACTGATGAGTTTCTAAGCTACAGACTCAAATAGATAAAGAGGTTGTGGAAAATGAAGTGAACAAAAGGAACTCTGACGTCTTTTAATGATATTGCGTACGATCACTATTAAATTATACTCTTGATGTTATTAAGGTGTGTTAACAGACTGACAGAATCCTGAAACAGGCCATTTTCCACCTTTTGTGGTGCCAAGGAATAGAAGCCTGGTCCTCTGAAAAACTGAGGAAAAAGGCAGATGAATGCCCATGAGGAGGAGGTGCTGGAGGCCGTCATGTGTTGGGAGCCATGCAAGGTCCCGCGTGATGTTCCCACAGTTCTGCAGAACGGGCTTGGCCAACCACCACCTCTGGAAAAGCTGTTGAACTGAAATCTAAAGACACACTCTCCCTGCCTGCGTACTGGTATTACTAACACTTCTTACTAACAGTTACTAACAGTCCTGGGAATCAGAACTGAGTTATGGGATTTCTGGTAGGCTTAGAAGAGAGAGGAAGAAAAGGTGTCCCACCATCTCCCTTGCATCGCTGCCAGATGTGAGCTGCTCCCAGTTAGATGTGATTTCAGTGCATGACTTATGAGGTGCTGTTTCATTCTGCACTTGGTGCAAGGTTCCCTGTGCCTGCCAGATTTCCCTGTGACCAAAGTGCAAGTGTGATTCCCACCTACATTTTTCCCCAATTAGCAGTTTTATTGGAGTGTCGGCAGTCCCACCCATTTGTGAATGTCAGAGCAAATATCTTGACCCTCAGTCATTGTTAACTTTTAAACTAAATATAGAAAATTTCATTTTGCTGGCTTCTTGTGGGAGAGATTCAGCTTTACATCCAGTATATGCAAGAAAAAGAAATGAAACTTGTTAATAGAATCTGGCAGTACTACTAAGCTTGTTATATGGCTCCAGTAATGGTGATAATATGAGAAGACAGAATGAATATTGTCCTATTAAAGGAGTGTTTGCATAAAATTAAAAACAAAACCCCACATAAATTTGTTATTGAACTATTTCAACTAATTTCAAGCTCAGAGATCAAAAAAGACACCAAACAGGTTCAAAAAATCTGGCCCTAAATATATATTTATTAAAGATGAGTGACCAGTGTAAAGACATGCATGTCTAACTTTGAAGCTAGCAGCTGGTTTCTAGGTAGGTGGGAGAACTACAGGTAATTGTGTTTCCTTTTATTGATTATTCCCCAGAGGATATATCAACATTTGATGACAATCTAAACGGCTGAAAATCTTAGACTGAGAAACAGAGGGTTAATTTTAAGTGAAACATTACAATATGTGGGATTAAAGTGTTTTATGCCTGAGCTTTTTGCTGTAAACCAGGTTTCTTCACTAACAAGAATCTGAGTAGTTGGACCATCATCTCTTCCTTCTTGCTACAAGTAGTATGTTGCCTGAGTCCTTAGCTAGAAGAACTTGCTGCTGAAAATTGAAAATTATTTCAGGTTCATTTTATTGCTGAATAGTTCTTCTGTCTGGTCACCTGGAAGGTGAGGTTTTCTGAAGACAGGAGAAACTTCAGATGTAAAAGATCTTGCTAATTCAAGAACTCTAGTTATCTGTCAGAATGCAATTTGTATGGAAAATTTTCAATTAGCTTTAGCTAAATTATTTTTTTGTGCTGGCTAAACTCTTCATAAGAATGAAGAGAGTGTAGATAAAATAGCATTCTCAACCATTAGAAAAAACGGTCTTGTAACGGGTTAAGTTAACTTTAAAATTTGCTTGCCAGTTGGAAGGTATAATAAAACATATCCCCAAACCAAGAGACAGCCAGCGGGTCTAATTTTAGGGTTACCAGCTGTTTATATTTGGTGATGCCTGTCATTACAGAACAATTTCTGTGTCTGTGGCTAGAGATTCTAGTGCCAAACTGAAGAGTAATAGAGAGAGAGGAGCAGTGTAGATTGGTTAACCTTTTCTTTGTGGCAAGCAGATTATCTGCTCATCGGTCTAACACTGTTAGTGGGTACTGGCCATCGTCATAGCTAGTTGGCTAAAAACGATCCCCAAATTAAGTTTTCTGCCTGTGTGAGCAACACTGGCCCTTCTTGTTGAGCTCTTACTAGGGCTCTGTGCTGTGACATCAAAACAGGAGACAGACAGAAAGGAAAGAGGAGAAAAATTGAAATTTGGTTGAACCACTTATATAATTGAGTAACTCAGTATGTTAGTTGTTTTATGATTTTTATTGGCCTTTTTAATGCCTAAGTGAGCGATATATGTTGCCAGATTATCATGTCATCTGGTACTTTTGTGGTATTCCCCACTAGTTAGGAAAGTCTCATGAGAAAGCCAAATGTCATAGTTTGTTAGTGCTATAAAACACCAGAATGCTGCAAAACTATGAGGAAAACATAAAATCATAAGATCTTCTGTATTTTCATGGTTATTGTCCTCCTTGAAAGGGCACATTTCTGAGAGGCCTTTGGTATAAGCCTTTCATGAGACATTTACAAGAACCCTCGTATCAGTTCCCTCTGCCACAGTTTATACTAGGACTTTGCTAAGAAAGCATGTTACTTCAGCCTCCTAATGACTTTTCAGAGATACTAAGATTTCACAAAGTCCTTATTCCCAAGAAAAATTCTAGTGAGATGCCTTTGCTTATGTAAACATCCAGTTCATCCTAAACTTAACTGAGTGAGAAGATTCACTTGGAGTTAGTAAGGCAATTCCAGGGACCCTTTTTTTTTTTTTTTTCCCTAGAACAAAAGATAAGAGCTTTTGCTCTAGCTGAAAGTTTCAGTCTCTTTAAGAATATCTGAGGACTCATCATTGTTGCTGTTACAGAAATATGTACATCTGTCACCCAATGTGAATCCTAACATGCTATCAAGAACAGAAAAGATATGGCTTTGAGAGAAACTGGAGTTTAAACAGATAATCCATGTGCAAAATGGAGGAACAAAGCCATATTTCACAGCCAGGGATCTGATGTAGAAAGAGATTGAATAGATTTCTCAAACCTTTCACAATAAATCATCACTGCTGTAAGAAAAAGCTTGAGGTGGATTATGAGAAGTATCAAAAATAGTATCAAAAATTAGTGTGGCCAGCAGGACTGTGGCAGGGATTGTCCCACTGTACTCAGCACAGATGAGGCCAAACCTCAGGTGTGTCCAGAGAAGCTGGTGAGGGTCTAGAGAGTTAAGTTGTATGAAGAGCAGCTAAGAGGGCTAGGGGTGTTTAACCTGGACAGAAGAAGGCTCCAGGGAGACATCATCACTCCCCACAACCACCTGAGAGGAGGCTGTAGACAAGTGGTGGTCAGTCTCTTCTCTCAGGCAACAAGTGATAGAACAAGAGGAAATGGGCCTCAAGTTCCACGGGAGGTTCAGATTGGACGCCAGGAAGAATTTCTTCATGGAAAGGGTTGTTAAGCATTGGAATGGGCTGTCCAGGGAGGTGATGAAGTCACCATCCCTGGAGCTGTTGAAGAAATGACTGGACATGGCACTTAGTGCTGTGGTCTAGCTGACAAGTGATGGGTCAAAGGTCGGACTAATGATCAGGAGTGTAATCCTGCAATGATTCTGTGAAGAAGGTTTTTGGAGATTCATGAGAATTTATCTTAATTAACTCTTTTATTGTTCTTTTACCTGTCCCGGAATCAGTATTAAGCCTTGCTGAGTATGTATTGAAAGCCTTGATAAAACCAGACAGATTCACCCAAGTCAATGAGGCAAAACTCACTGTCCACACAAAGAATCTGGTTATAATGAATTTTCTTTTGCAGTGAGCAGAAGGTCAATAGTAAACTTTCAAGTGTGGTTTTTGCTGCTACTTTTTTTAAGATACTTGAGTCGGGAAATCTCATGCTTTTTTCAATGTAACAAAATATCAGTATTCTATGATGTCTTCCCAAACATGTAAAGATAAATACATTGCTACCCTATTCTCAGAAAGCATGGCTGAAGTCCATATTCTGTATGCTGTGCAGAGCATTAGATAACCAAAGAGTCCTACTCATAAACCAGCTACTTTTCCTGAACTGCAGTAGTGCATTAGTACAAGACTAACTTAGTCCTTTCAGGACATTTGTTCTCTGCTAACTTAATATTGATTTCTACTAATTGTCACAATGAGCAAGGTAGAAGATTTCTTTTAAGAACCAAGAAAGGAAAGACATTTATGCAAGTTGTAGTGGAAAGTCTGTAGCAAATGACTAGGAATAGGCCTGCCTTAATTACAAAATAATTTTATTGTTTTGTAGGATTAGGACGTGTCAGGAGACCATACTCTGATGTGAAAACCTCCTGTCACTGCCAGCACTTTTTTTTGTTTGTTTTTCTTCCTAGTGAAGGGTTCATTACTATTCTATTTGGTGAAAATTATGAACGAAGAGAAGCAAATAATTCACACTAGGCACACTTTTTTTCCTTTCCACAGTCCCTTTTGTTTTCTGCTAACTTTTCTGCGCATTTTGTGTTCTTCTCCATACACCCCTCTTACATAGATTTCCCTTGGGTGTGACAGTGACACCAAATTGGATCATAGTGACAGCAAGATTTTGGGAACTGTCAGCTGTTTAAAGTATGGTAGACAAATAGGAAGTTCTCTGTCTTTGTACTGGTTTATACCTGAATTGTTCTTGGCACGTCTGTCTAATTTCCAAGAGAAACATAGAGTATGGTATGGCAGGCAGGCATGGTCACAACAGGTTACAGTGAGGTATGTCATTTCAGAGCGTGCAATTTCCTCTTTGAGTCATTTTGCAAGAAAGGTTGAATCACCACATCCTCTTTTTTGACCGTGGTTCTGCCTCTGCATATCAATGCCATGACTAGATCCGAGGTGGATGCACCTTTTTAATGTTAACAGGAGGTAAATGCCCCACACTACAGTAGAATGGCTGTCCCCTTTGCAAAGGTTTTGGAAGAAGTCAAAGAACATGCAAAGTACATTTGCAACTTTCACAACTGATCAAACATGGAAGCTGCTAGGCAAATAATATGGGATCTGAGTCATGAAAAAAAAGAAAATAAAATTATTAACCTGTTTTGTTTTGATTTGATTTAAATTTGACGTGTGAAGAGTTGAAGAATTCTGTCCCACAATTGCTCAGGGAAACAGATTCAAACCATGCTAACCTGCTTTATCAAAGGACAAATTAGCAGTATGATTTGCTGTTTTCAAATGTCTCTATTCCCCAGTTAAAGCCCAAACACCTCTTTCATTTGGCTGGGTCTTATTTGTTTAGAGTTTTTAGAATTTTCTGTGTCACTAAAACTGCAACATTGACATCTGACATCTAACATCCGTTTTTTTTTCCAGCCTTTCCACAGAAAGGTAGCAGCAATTCCCAGTGGCAGCTTCCCAGAGCAGAGGGACTACCTCAGTGGATAGTTCATTTGTTATGCAGCATCTGGGATTCTTTTCAGAGTCTCCAGTTACTGGACTGATCCAATTTCCATTAACATCAAGTATAAGGTTCCCATGACTTCAGTGGGGACCAGAACTAGATCCTAAACTTCTGTTGACATTAAACATTGGAACAGAAAGTGGACTACGTTGCTGAGTTTCATGTAGAACAAAACAGATCTGAAACTTTATGTTCATAAGCTATAAAGGATATACAGAATGCAAATATGTGATGTTGCTGAGGGGTTTTGATTTTTTATTGTTGTTGTTTATTTTTTACAGTGTTTTATGTCTAATATAGTAAAGAAAAGAACTTAATAGTCTCAGGATCATGAACTCCACGTTGTCATACTGTCTTCCTACACATGTGAAAGGATGACATCTGTTAATATTCTGATGTTTGTAAGATAAATCAGTGCCAACAGGAAAAGACAGCTCCATTAGAAACAAATGGTTCTAACACAATATCTAGTGACAGGTATTTGCAGAGCTTTGGAGGCACCATTTCAATACAAACTGTGATTATACATGGTATTTAGGAATGGTGACTTGTCGCTTGTAAATGGAGATACTGTTATGGAGCAAGAATTGTCATAAAAGACATTTAACTTAAGGGCAACCTCAAAGCTGAGGCTGTTTTTTATTAAGTACTCTCTTCTTAGTGTATGAAGCTACAGCCCAGCTGGTTATTGGCAACACAAAGAATCATAAGCAGTGGCAGAATTACCCCCTTTATAACGTCCCTGGGACACAAGCAATGTGATCATTATAAAATGGTGCACTTACAAGCTTAACACATGCAGTATAATTTTGGTTTGATGTACACTATGTAGGAAAAGATTATGTGCATAATGAGAGTGAAGTCATCTACTACTTGAACAGGGAGTGCCTTGCCAAGTGAGCTTCCCTCCCACAGGGATCCTTCAGAGTACAGCTGGGTGAAATAGTTTGCCCAGAGCCTGTTCTTGAGAAAGGCAGAGGATTTTCACTTGTATAGTTATTTAGGTTAATTTCAGTGCATAATTTTTCCTTGGAAAAAAAATCAACAAACAAAACCTCCAAAACTAACCAACCAACCCAAGAAAAAATATAAAACCAAACTTGAATCAAAAAAACCTTTCTCATCTTTTTAGGAACATCAGTGTTTTGGAGCCTTGAGAAATGTAATAAATGTAATAAAAATGTGGATTCAAAGTACTGGTCCCCACCCTGGACACAGAGGAGTGCAAGTGGGAGTTAATCATGATTTGGTTGTTCTAAATGAAATCCTGCTTATAAGATAAATCATGATTTGGGTTGTCCCAAAACATAGTGGGATTCTCTTTATCCATTAGGGTTCACTCACTGATCTATGAAAGCAACTTTGTGGCCCAGCTCAGACCAGGAGCCTTTTATTTCAGCTAGCCTCTAAAAACCTCCTGCTTTACACTACTATCTGAACTCTGGCTTTGCTGCACAAGGCAGGACAGAGAATAATATCTTTTTGTGCCTGTTAGGATACTTGAGAGGCATCATGACTACAAGAGTCCCTTCCTCTCCTGAGAATGCAATGTGTACAATATGGGATACCCTGTCCTTTTGCAGGCTATGCAGTGTGGGACTAGACTACTGTGCTATTGCTTCCGTGTTATGTGCTCAAGGCTTACATTACTGTATGGAATTCTGTTGGGAAGGTTTTAAACATAGAGGCTATCTGAAAATCTGAGGCCTGGCTTCATATTGTAAACCTGCTAAGTCCAAGGCTGTTCAGAGCAAAAAAGTTTCCTCTGGCCTCTCACAGCTCTTTGCCTCTATGTATGTGTATGTGTCCTGGTTTGGGCTGGGATAGTTAATTTTCTTCTTAGTAGGTGGTACAGTGCTATGCTTGGATTTAGAATGGGAATAATGTTGATAACACACTGATGTTTTGGTTGTTGCTAAGCAGTGCTTACTCTGAATCGAGGACTTTTCAGGTCTCATGCTCTGCCTTTGAGCAGGTGTACAAAAAACCAGGAGGGAGCACAGCCAGGACAGCTGACCTGAACTGGCCAAAGGCATAGTCCATGCTACATACAGAATGTAATGACCACTGTATTAACTGGAGGGTATTGCCTGGGAGCTGCTCATTGAGGGACAAAATGGGCGTGAGTAATTATACTGTGCATCACTTCTTTCTCTGAGGTTTTACTCTTTCTCTCTCTACTTGTCATTATTATTATAATATTCCAGTTATTAAGCTGCTGTTAACTCACGAGTTTTACCTTTTTTATCTTGATTTTCCTCCCCATCCCATGGAGGGTGGGAGCAGTGAGCTGGTGGCTGCACGGAGTTAGCCCATGTTGGAGAGAACGTGCCAGGCAGGCTGTACGGTGTGTGTGCTTGTTTCCACTCCCACATAAACACCTGCATGTGGGTACAGATAATACCATAAATGCAGAGATACAGAAGCATTTATTCTTCCTATAAAAGAAACTATTGAGTCGTTTTTGGTCTATATGCTGCTTAGTAAAAGATGGCAGAAGCATAGGTTTTCACATGACAGCAAGACCTGATCCTCGTGCCTTCTTTTAAGCAAATTGCTCTTGCAGCAAAGCCAACAGGTAGAAAGTTTGTTCAGACAAAAGAAAAATCTTCAGAGGCAGCCTCAGGAGTGCATGTGAAGCAGAAGAGACAGCAACGTGGCAAGGGGGACAAAGAGGCTCCCTTGTGCTCCTTCTCCCCAGAGGAACACTGCTGGCAGCACAACACAGCCAGGCAGTGTTTGTTGAAAGGGCAGGGTGGCTGCTGTTTGCCCCTTTGCTGTCTCTGGCTCGCCTCAGTGGTCGAGGTGAAAGCAGGAGGGGATGTGGCACAGCTGCCTCACCAAGTATCACCACTTTCAAATTCCACTTCTTATCTCAGCCCTTCTTCCTTGTTGCTAATTACCACCTACTCCAAGATGTCAAGAACATACTCCCAGGAATAAACTGCTAGATAAACAAACCCCAGACAAACATCAAAGCTTAAAACAAACTGATAAGTCCCTTTGATTGATTTTAAGGGTCGATGGGGAGAGGTGTGTTTGGATTGGAAGGTGCAAATGTTGAGTGGAGCAGCACCTGCTGCCTTGTGATCTCACCAAACCATTTGGCTTGAAAAGGCCAGGAGATAGGGAATCCGAAATCCATTTGGAGTTACAAAAGCAGCAGGGGAGGCTTAGATGAACAAAGGGGCTCTCCAGGCAGGGCCGTGTGCTGCTTTTTGTCAGCTTGGTATCACATTCCCTGCCCCAGCGTGACAGACAAATGCCAGGCCAGATGATGTGATACGATCGGCCTTGCTGGGATGAGGTCTGTACCTGTATTATGTGATGGTAGCAGATGCTGATTCAGTATGGGGACGAGCACAGAGTAAACCAAGGCTTAAACTTCTCAGCAAAAATTATTTCCAGGTACCTGTGTCAGAGGGTGGGAAGGGAGCTGGTCAGAGACAAGGACAGGCTTGGGATGTGCCTGTATAGGGACAGAGCGCTTGTGAAAAATGCTCAGTCTGAGAATAAAACATGTCTGTGACTGCAGAGCTCCCCCACCCCTTCCTGGGGTCTCACAGACTCTCAGACCTGCTCTGCAGAGACTGTGCTTACCTCAGCTGACGTAGGAAAAGGAATCCAGCTCATGCCTATTAAACCAGAGATTAGTAGAAAAAGCTTGCAAATGCCTAAATATGCCTAAGATCAAAGTGATACAATTTGCTGTGATAAAGCAGGGTATTTTTCCCTCTTTTTAGTTCCAGTGCTGCATAAATACTTCCATGCTCTGAACTACACACACACACTAATGCCACAGTTCCTGATGGGCTCTCCACATGCTCAGTTAAGCAAGTAGGATTCAAGGACTCAGACTCCTATCAGCTAACTTTATATACTTGTATGTGTGCCTGAGGGTGCTTAGGGGTGTTTCAGATGCTGCAGTGATGTGCTGAGGTGGATCTACACCATTCATTCTTTAGCATTTCCTCTAAAGGTGACTATCTGCTGAGGAGAGCAATTGCAGTGGAAAGGAACACAGCATGACTGGGAATTCTGCTTTGATTGTACTGTGCACAGCTAAAAGTGAAAAAGGTGCAGCCTGCATGGTTATTTTACTTACTTGCTTCCAGGAGTAAATTAACTTTCTGATATCTTACTAGAAAATGTTAGTTTTGTCCTAGGTTTTTTGAGAGGTTGTTTTTTTTTCCCTCTGGAAATGAGGGAGAAAAACAGAGAGAGGGGAAAAGGCCATCTTTTTGGTTATGGTTTTGGTTATGAATTTGTTGTAACTGATGGAAATTCTAATGTAAAGCTCATGTTTACCAAGCTCAGAAGCCCTAAAAAGTCTTCCAGTTTTCCCTATTTCTTCAAATGAAAACAAAGGAAATGAGACTAAAGAAATGATGGGCGGGTGAAAAAAAGACAGTTTGTATTACTGAAAAATGGAAGTGGGTGGATATTTCAGAAATGCTTGATCAACATTTGCAAAAAAACAGGACCAATATCTAAGAAAGTAGTTTACTCTCAGGAATAATAGGAGAAAAGTAATTTTAAGTAAACCACTGAAATTCTCAACTTGAATTTTCATCATACAAATCCAGTTCTTGGATCATTACTTATCCAGTTATAGACTGGGAGACTGAGCTCAGTAAAAAACAAGCAATGGAGGTTGAATTTCTGTAAATGAGTTTTCAAAACCATATTTATTTCAGGACAGAGTGACTGACTCAGTCCTATTACTGGCATTGCTTACAGTGTTTAAATGGTGTTTCAAGATGCACCTCTCTACAGAAGAAAATGATAGTAAAAATTCCCAAGCATGCTCCATTTCCCAGTGATTTTCACTGGAACCACTTGGAGTGTGTGCAACGACTTTAATATGACTGAAGAAATATTGATGTACATTGAAGAGATCAAGGAGGGACATGTTTTTCTGACTCTCTACTTACAACAACAAAAAAAAAAAAAAAAAAAAAAAAAGCAACATCACCTCTCTGTACATTAGACTTTCTGTCTACTGAAATGGCACAAAAAGAACATCTCTGAGGGCTTTCCAGTGCCAGTAGGGATGATTTATAGCTTCAGCACTATTTGTTTTAATCTCAGAGGGAGAGGAGGAGGAAGGGAATGGATTCGATGATACATAGAGAAACATTATTTCCCAAAGGCAGATTTTATTTCTTTAACAATTTATAAAGCTCCAGAAGTGAAATATCACTATTTTGGGACTGGTGTTATATATCAATGAGTTTAGCAGCTGCCAGACTTATGCATGTATTTTGTACTGTACGTACAGTGCAAAGGCCATTGATTCAACAGTGGTTAACAGGGTCTTTATTGTCATTGTTGCAGTAGATCACCAAATTTTGATCTTAAGAGACAGACTGTGCACTAAGAAATGTCAAAGGCAAACTTGTATAATAAGAAAACCTCGTTCTACCTCCACTAATCACCCTACAAACTACCTCAGCTTCTGCATCTCACTCATTCTGCTTTTTGCTAGTAGCAGATCTGACCACAGTTCTGTTCATTCTGCTACCATCAGCTGTGTAGGCACAGAAATGCAACCAAATAATAAATATATTGATAAAAACCTTCTTGAAGTCTTGTGGAGGGAGGTGGATGTGTACTTTGGGGGAGGTAGAAAAACCAAATCTTGTGACTCTTACTGTGGTTGTAGTAGTTTGGTAGCCCCTATAGAATAATACAGGGAGTACCTGGATTTACAGGAAAGATACCAAAAGTCTGCTCTAAGGTGGAAAATTTAGGGATCAGCAGAGACAACTGTTTTAGTAGAAGATGGGTTCTTGAAGCTATAATTCAATTACTGAGAGGTCTCAAAATGGTACAAATGATTTTATGCAATTTACAGGTTGCTCCATGACCACTTTCTGCCTGAATGCTGCTAATTATGAAACCAAAAAGCTTTTTCCTCTTGAGGCTTGAAGGAACCTGAGGTAATGAGACAGATAAGATTAATCTCTTTGGAAAGTAAAGATATATGTTTCATTTTGGGGTTTTACACATAAAGCAGGAAAGAAACTTTCAGAGGTTCTCTGCAGCCCTCCCTTTTAAAAAGGGCTCTGTAATCATTGCCTGTGTTACGTATGTTTTCATCTCTCAGCACAGCTGAGGTGAGAAAGGATATAGCTCTACTGAGATACAAACACTGTTCCCCTGTGTGTTTTCTCTCCCTTTTAACTTAGTTTTGTTTGTGTTGGAGAAAAATCTAGTTTTCAGCTCTGCAGCCACAGAGCCTTTACTGTCAGCAGAATCAGTGTATTTTCCCTAGGCAAAGGCAAAAGAGACAATGGCAGGGCAGTGTCTACAGTGTGCATTGTTACAGCCCCAGCAGGGCCTTCTGGTATGGGAATGATTTATGGGAACACAGAGCAAACCAAGGCCGTTTTCTTCCCTCAGAGTGTTGGGACCCCAGAAAGCTCTTGCAGACATTGATGCCTTTTTCATTGCTTTTATTGGGTGCTAGCTCTCTGGATTTAGTTTGTTATTGTAGGATGTTTGAGTATTTATTTGCTTAGGCCAGACTTTCCTGAAGACTTCACTTCACTTGAGATGCATCAAGATTCAAAAGATGAGAATCAAAAGTTTGCTTGATATCAATATCACTGTTGATCCAAGGCTTTGAAAATTGCCGCTTATGGCAGTGAAATGGGGAGTAGCTTTACTCATTTCTGATGGAGCTTGCAAAGCAGAACTCTGCTGATTTTTCAGTTCCTAAGAATGTCTGCATAGTTTGTTAATCCCTGGAAGTGGGAAGTCGGCTTTTAGCAACAGCAGGAGGGACTGGACCTTTGGTGTTTGCTAGCTCTGAAGCTGGGATTTAGCCAGATTATTCTTCATTTCTCACAGAAGGGGAATCATAGTGCTTGCTGAAGCCAAATGACAGTTGTGGGAGCTGAGACTTCCATTTACTACATACAACAGCAAAGCTAAGAGGAAGCCATGGCTGCCAGATGTTTGTTTTACATAATCCAGAGGATGCAGATGTCTTTCTTCAGCAATGGACACTTTGTGATACTGTTTAAAGGCTGGTACCTAAGGAACTGTTTCTAGATTGTGATTTGAACTATGTCTGAGGATCCCTTTCCTCTTTGCAGGTTATCTGAGGCAGCTTGGAACCTGGGGTGAAAGATTAGGTGGGGCTTTTTCAGCTTGCTTTTACCAGATGGCTTACCAGAGGAAAGTGGGTGAGAGAATATCTGAAGTGGTGGCTTCCTTCCTGCAGCAACCTATGCTGAACCCAAAGAAAGGGAACAGACTAGACTAGACTAGGCTAGACTAGACTAGACTAGGCTACTTCAGTTGGAAGGGACCTGCAATGATCATCTGATCCAGCTGCCTGAGCATTTCAGGGCTGATCAAAATTGAAGGATGCTATTAAGAACATTGTCCAAATGCCTCTTAAACACTGATAGACTCAGACCATCAACCACCTCCCTAGGAAGCCTGTTCCAGCATTTGTCCACTCCTGCTGTAAATAATTTCTCCCTAATACCCAGTCTAAGGACTACAAGATGTAAGGAGGAAGAGCTTGAGAGGAGCATGAGGAAATCAGCCTTTGCCCAGCTGTTGGATTGCAAATGCAGCATCTTTGAAACCAGCCCTGTTCAAAAACGACCACTTAAAGAACGTGGTGGTTTTCGTATTATTGCCTACTGGGGTACCCTAAGGCTGGTAATAAAGTAGACACTAGGTCTTGAAATCAAACAAAACGTTATTGACTTACAGTAAAAAAGTATAAGAGGGAGAGATATTGGGACTGATCAGTTTCCAAATAAAACTGTCCTTTACATCACAGAAGAGTTTATAGTCTCTGTAAAGAGTCAAGGAGAGGAGTTAGAAATGAAAGAGTGGAATAAAGCTAGTCCCAGATGCCATAAAGGATATCCAGGATTCAAACCATTAAGATGATGGCTGTAAAACACTGTGTCCTCAAACGATAAAGTAGAGAGGAAACTAGATGCAACCTGAACAAAAATGAAGGAATATGAATGCCTAAAAAGCCAAATGTTAATTCTGCTGGCAACAAGGCTACATGGATGACAAAGTGAACAGATTTCTGTAGGTGGTCTAGGCTACATCTGTGCTGGTCATGCACACATACATGGTCAAGCTTGGAGCAGTGGCTGATGATTGTTCAAGAAGTTGAGCTGTTTGCACAATATCAACAAATATTTTCCATATAACCTCTGCATGTGAGTTAGGCAATGGCACAAAGCAAGGATCTCTCTGAGTAAGTAGTCTATATGCAGCCAGCCTGTTTTTTTGGGAAAATGAATCTCTCAGCCTTGCTGTTAGACTAACATGGCACTCAGACCATAGCCTGGGATCCCCTGATAATGTGCACTATCTGGCTTATAATTTCACTGGTGCTCGTTGTAAAACTCTCTAGGTTCTCCTCTATTTCCTTTGATGGATAGAAATCTTTCTAATTTCAATAATATTATATAGCCAGGGCCAATATTATCCCAGTGGTTACAGTAAGTTAGACTGCAAAAATGTGGCCAGTTTCAGGCAATTTATGACGCAAATAGCCTGAGTCTATGTGTGCAAATAGCCATAGGTAGGCACAGGCCACCAAGAAACTAATGAAACAAGTCATTGGAGAGATTAGTACCCCTGAGCTAGAGTAGGGACCCTGTTCTAGGAGCAAGTATGTATGTGTGAATGCTCTTGGCTTGATCTTAAACAATAATCATAATTAGGAAAATTGAAGTTCCAATTAGCTGTCACACAAGAGTGACATGTGGGGCTTCCCATGTAGAAAGACAAGAAACTACAAATCTTTTTAGACTTTGTTGGACTGTGCTCCAGTTCAACACCAAAACATCCTCAATGTGAAAAAGGAAGATCAGTCACCCTGGCTTCCACCCAACATGCAAAGCCAAACAAAACGTATATTGGAGAAAGTGGAGGCTGCTTCATGGTGAGCTGAAGATAGAAGCACATTGGACATGTAGACAGTGAGGATACAGAGAATTTCTTTAGCTTCAGGGAACAGTGGGTAGAGAGAACTGTCAGTCCTGCAGTGGAGAGGTACATACAATACACCTGTTGAAACAGGCACAGAACCAGTCAGAAAACCCGTGCTTCTGATCCTAGACATCTGTTGACTTTTGAGAGACTCCAGCTGCACTCTGAAAAATGTAGAGTGTTTAGGAACTAAAGGGTGGGAAGAAGTTCAGTGATTTATAGGGATGCCTAACTTATCTTTCTAGATTCTGTACATGCTTATCAGAAGCCTGTGAACTCTTGAGACAGTTAGCACATAGTGGGCGTATGGTGAGATACCAACAAACAGGCATTTGAAGGAGTAAAGAAAAATGCAAGTGATATATCAGGCTTTAAGTGCTATCAAGCAAAGCAGCCCTGTAACGATGGTGACTATGTCTACATAGACACACTTCTAAGCAACTGTGATTGTTCTGTTCCTTTGGACCATGCACCACAAATTTATGCCCAAAGCAAAAACCATTCAAGGGATACTGTAGTGTCAACAGTCTGCTTCCCTTTCCCTTAAATGTTTGCAGTAAATTATTACAGGTATATATATATATATTTTTAGAAATTTAGAGGACATAAAATATATATCATGTATATAAAACATCTTCAGGAGAAAAAAAAAAAAGAGTCAACAAGATTGTTTCTGATAATGTAAAGTGTTTGGATTTTCTTCTGTGCCCACCCAGACTGGGGATAAGGTGGACTGGGCAGGTGTAAGTGAAAAGCAGATGTGTCTGACTGGCTCTCACATGAACAAAGCATGGTGATGATGCCCTTATTCAGGGTTTGTACATTGATTAATTTTTAAGTGCACCTGGCACTAGATGGAATATTGAAGGCTGGCCAGTGTACCTGGCACTGGTATTGAAGGCTGGCCAGTGTTCCTGAAGGCCTAGGCTTCCAAATGCTTATCTGTGGCATTGGAGGAACAAAGGTGTTTGTCCATGTGAGCATAAGAAGAATTTAGGCACCTCTTCAAACTGAAGAGCAACGTAAGATGGATACACCTTGTGGGGTTTTAGAAGATGGTCTGTAAGAAGTATAGGAAGCAGACTACAGCAATTGTCACCAGAGCTCTGATACACAGGGAAAGAGGTATCTTAGTACTGGAAAGGATGAAATGACTGAGATTTTGGAATACAGAGATCTAATTGCCTTTGGGTGGGACACGAACAGGTGATCACCAAATCTAGTAGAAAGCAATGTGTGAATAAGCTGATGCTAAATACATAAAAACACCTATCCAGTGTAGTAGTTGAAACTACATTGATCATGAAGAGTAAGGCTCATGAGCATTTTGAGGCCTGACAGACACATATGCAGTATATCCTACTGTGAATATAAAGCATCTGGGACCCTGGAACAGAAGACAAAATCCCAAAATATGCTACAGTACCTTTCCATCCCTCATGAGACACTTCAGGCAGCTGAAACAAATGTGCTAGGAACAGCAAAATGACTCATGCTCCAGCATTAATCGCTTCATAATAAAAGACCACAGGATGTTAGTTTTTGTTTGGTGAGTAGTGACTATGGTGTGCAACACATGACCCTGAGTGCAGGGGGCCAAGCAATCATACTGTTTGATTTAGGGTAGGCATGAAAGTTTAAATGAAAATGCAGGTCTTCTAGAGATGAGCCAGGAAACATACTCAGTAGCCAGACATGAAAGGCATACGTAGAACAGTGTGCATAGTGTAAAGTGCTGGCAGCAGCAGGAGACTTCTATCTGACGACAGCCCAGGGAAACACTGTGAAGTGCTCTGTTCTTACTGCAGAGCAGAAATTGCATTGTTAAAATAAATTATAATCCAATTTCTAAAAGAAGGATTCTCTTTTTAGATGAAATCTTTGTCTTACAGGGCTATGTTTTTCCACTAGTTATAATGTAGTACTTTAAACAGCCAGGAGCCAGTGACTGTTGGAAAGACCATAAGACAGATGACTACCAACTTTTTGGCACAGGGAAAGCTGGGCAGAACTGTTGACTCACAGGAGTGTCACTAAATCACTCTGCCAGCTTGAATTGTTCCTCGGGTGATGCAGTCTGAGCACCACACCTGTCTAAGGGCTGTGCCTGCACAGATGAAGAAATATAAATCCAATTAGTTTGTAAAGAGTAAAAGATTGAGAGAGGAGAGAAATGATTTTTTTTCTCAGCATACATACACATGAACGCAGGAAGCCTGAGGAAGTCAGAAGAGCTGATTAAGGTAAAGGACTGTTCAAAAGTAACTGTTCTAAAACTGAACATGAATACACTCAGACTGGAAAATTAGAATGAATTTCTTACGGACAAGGAATAGGAGGGGTAAAAAAAGAGTTGTATCTAGTTCAGTAAGAAGCTCAATCAACTCAGGATGGGACAACATTTTTTAAGTTTGCAGGAGACAGATTCACAGCTCCAGGATTTTCCTGTTCATCCTACCTTCCTATATCTTAAAAAAGAGATTACCAAGATTTGCATTCAAATATGAATAAGCTAAGTGTAACTGTTTACAGCTGTAGGTATTCCTGCCAAGGCTGGTCTGTAATTGGGATATTTATGTACAACTGACCACTTGGGCATCTATGTTCTGGTTTGTGCACCCATGTGGCTTGCATGTGCAAAAGTAGTTGTGCACTCAAATAGACTTGCACAGTGCTGTGTGTACGGAGCCTATGCAAATTATGAGCTCCTTAAAAATATCTTGAAGTGAAGAGATTAAAAAGCTCTGTCTGCTGTAGCTGTTTGTTTCATTGCTGATTCCAGCATTCTCTAAGCATCAGTATATGAGATATGGACATTAATGAACCTATCTGTAAAATATTGGCAACACAGAAATAAATATTTTAGTGTTTGGTGGGTTTTTTTCTAATTTTTTAAAAAGACAGGTAGTGGGAAAGTTCCCTCCTGAGACTGATTGGATAACTTTCTAAAGGAAGACATTTTCTAAGATGTCCTTATTTTTTTACCAAAACAACAGGAAAAAAATCTTGATGCAATCCTTTGGGGAAATACAGACTTAACAGGCTACTTCAGCTAACCTCAAAGTCATGGGGAGTGAAGATCTCTGAAATCTCATGAGCTCCAGTTTAGCAAAAGACTTTAGCACATCCTTAACATTAAACATGTGGGCTGTGCCTTTGAAGTCGGTAAGTGTACTCACATGCTTTTGTCTGCCGCTGGATTGGGCTTTGACCACCTGTTTTTTATCTCAGCAGGACAGAGCACCCAGTCATTCCTGACATCCCCTTGCTCATGCTCCTGGTTCCTGAGCAGTCAATAGGCCCACTGTGCACGCAAGGCTTGATCACTTCAAGCAGTGTTAAGCCCACCAGTAGCACTTGAAGTTTTGTACTGTTTGGCATTCTGCTTGGACTTATTTTTTTAAAAATTTTGACTGATAATTCTGTTTGAGCTGCATTGCTCCAGGGATTCCTGCACTCTTCCCCTCCAAAAGCCAGACAGACTAGTTAATAAACATTCATAATTGCAGGCAGTCCAAGACAGAAATTAGCTTATCCCTTGTAAATTCATTTATTCACTTGCTTGAGTCAAGCTTCCATTATTTTGTTTTTCTTATACCTACTGGAGGGAACAGAAATCAACCCCCTGAGCTCCTTCAGGCTGCATATTCACTACTTTTTCGTTTAAAGTGCCAAAATACTCAATTTGTATTTTCTTCCTCAGTCTGCAAGGAAAATAAGGTAATGGAAACTTAACTCCAGTGAAAAATCAAACGCATATAAAGTGCTATCTAATGAAGAAGATTTATTTTGAGTACCCAGAGATATGGCCACTAATTTCCTTCTCTGGGGCCCAGACTCTGAAAGTACCTTTCTTTTGGGGAGTGGCAGTGTGCCGCTGGCTGGTGTCACTGGCTGGTTGTGCCCGTTTGCTGCTTATGGCCTGCCAGCTCCAACATTTTCCTGTATTGACAAACAGAGTCCTTGACCTACTTCGGGAGACTAAGGTCTGATTCTCCTCTCAGACTGATTTTGAGACCAATATACCAATATTGTTTTACTGCATTTGTCGGAGTAACTGCTGCATGTAAAGCAGAGAGGAGAGAAGACAAGACTACTGGAGGCAATAAATGGGATTTCACTAACAGTGTTTTTGGGTCTGCAGACAGTTCCTTGTTCTCTGCTGTGCCACTGCTATTGAGTTGCACATGGTATTCTGCTGACTGTTCTGGATATTCACATTGCCTTCTAATGCCATTGACAGATGCAATGATACATCCTGACATTGGCAGACTGAGGTCTAATTTTACTACCTAGAAGACATCAGTGAAAAGGAGTGA
The DNA here is from genome assembly GCF_021018805.1 of Prinia subflava. Lineage (NCBI taxonomy): Eukaryota > Metazoa > Chordata > Aves > Passeriformes > Cisticolidae > Prinia > Prinia subflava. The sequence continues at coordinate 41,906,168 of NC_086247.1, read as the reverse complement.
ATTTTCACAGAACAGATTCAGGATATTGCCATCTCTTCTATGTTTATGAGAGGAAATGACCATTTTTCTCTGCACCAAATTTGCAGATGCTCCCTGGAACATTGTTCTTGATAAATCTGTAATGACAATGTCTCATTTTTCAAACCTACATTTTCCTGGAAGAATAATGTCATACTGGGCCATGATGAAAAGTAATCTGCCTGGGTGGGAAAAGTAAAAATTATACTAAGAGAAAAAGGAGAATATGGATGTTTCTAGGGAGTCAACTTACGAAAAAAGAGTGTGACCTGTGGGTTTTTCATTTCAAATTTCTACTGCATGAGATTTTCTTATTTCTTGTGGCTCAAATATCAGTCAGACATCATCTTCTCATAAACAAATTGTAATATAAAGATAAACATTAGCCTATTTTTAGAATTAACGGGTTAAGAAAAACAAACAAAGTGGAAAAATAGCAAAAACGCCCAGACTTTTGGAGCTCATATGGCTCTTCTTTAATTTTACAACATTTTGAAGCTCTTGTAAATGCACCTCAGGACAAGGTCAGAAGTCAATAGGTTGAGGATTTTATGAATTAATTCTGAGCCACAATTTTTAGTTTTAGAAAGTAAATGCCAGCACTCCGTGTTGATTTAAACAACACTCTCACTGTGCTGATGGTGTAAGCTGAATTAGAATCACATCTCAAAGCTAACTCTAAACTAGCAACCATTTCATCTCTTCACGCCTCTGTTGCTTGCCACCCTCCTGATTTATATCACCAATACATGAAATGCTCCCATCTCACGGCAATCATCTTAATTGAGAAAGCAGAAGTACCAGGATGATATTGACTCAGGAAAATAGAAGCAGACAAGTATGAACTTTCCATTATTCTGGATGCTGGTCATAAATGTTTTTCCTCTTCTGAACTCTGACTGGTAATGGTAGGAAAATCATTACAGCAAGTAGCTGTAGATGCCATTCAGTGAATATTACATGTCTGTTTGGCTCCTCTTCTAAATCCTTCATTAGACCTTCAGCCAATCTGTGTAATAATTTCTAGTCAGTCTCATAACTTTTGTCTGCAAAAGATGGACTTCAGTGTCCATCTGCTACAGCTTCCTTACAGTGTAATGGTGATGTGCCAAATCAAAACACAGCACAAAATTCCTTCCAATTTTCCTGAAACTTTATAAAAAATATATTCACTCTCAAAGTAGGTTACTATTTCTGAAAACTGCTGTAGTGACAGACCTTCTTCAACCACATAACAGAAAGAGCATGTTTAGCAGCAATACAGCTACATCTGGCCTGCCTGTAGCAAACTTCTAGGATGCAAGGAAATTCAGTCTCCATGCCCATTTAACTTTCACTTTCTCTGTTAGAACAGACAAGCAGGATGCTAGTTTTGGACTTTCCTCATTTTAAGCCTCATTTTAAGCCTGATCTGTGAAGCCTCATGACCTTAGGCTTATTGAATGAGCCTGACAATGAATGGCACAGAAAGGCTTAGGGCAGAACTGCAGAACATTTACAACAATGGAGACTGCAGACTTGTTATAAGAAAAAATAGAATACTTTTTATTTTGCACACTAATATCCTTCATCCAACCAGTTCCATTCACACATTTGTAGATGGTTTTGCAGGGCTGGAAGAGGTCTATAAAACCTGGACATTTGCACTGATTCTTCTTTTTCTTAGCTCCTCTGGAGCATTCTATTTCCAATTGCTTTAATCCTTTTACATACTACTTCTTTTCGTGGCTGGTCATTTGACTAGAGTTACAAACATTGAAAAAAAAGGGCTTCCAAAGAAGACCATCTGTTTTGTTGTGTTTGTAAATTATTTCACTTTCCTTGGATCACATGGGCAAGGCAGAAAGAGAAGGGAAAGAAATGGTTCTCTGATCAGAGATACCCTTCCAACCATATGGCTTCGGTGGGGAGAGAGGACAGGAGAGTTTGACAAAGGATTGTCGAAGCAATAAGAGGCAACAGGTTTGTCATCATAAGAAGCTGCACAATGGAAGGAAGTTATATTCCTATTAGGTATCAGACTGAGATCTGTGAAAAAGGGTGCCTACTTTGTCATACTGCATGTATTTAGTTTCCCTCTAGGAAATTGGCAGCAGTTACCAAGAACGAGACATACATGACCTGAAGGACACCAAGTACTGTGTGATTGCTCAATTTAATTCTCTTCTAGTTTGTTTTCACTGATTGACCAAATTAGGTCATTTCTGCAATGATGAGAAAGAGACTAATAAACAGGTTGTTCTTGCAAAGCATGATAAATCAGAAAGAACACCTGGAAGACCCCAGAGCTAACATGGACCACACAAGTCTTCCACACAAAGAGAGGTAGAGGCAAACTGGAAGCTAAGAGAGAAGTTCACACACAAGGGCAACAGCTCAGACACTCAATAAAATAGCAGTTAAAATATAATTTCATTGATTTTTGAATGGGAATAATCAGAACCGAGTTTGTCAATATTTCACATGAGACCAAAGCCAACACTTTCATTATTCTGGAAAATGAACATTTTCTCTAATGCTCTCCTGTGCTGGTAGATGTTGGTAAAGCTAAAAGCACCAAACTGACATCAAGATACTCATATAGAAACAGAATCAAAATAGATTTTTTTTTTAATCCACAAGATTTAGTTTTGTAGTATTTGTATTCTGAGTGTTATTTCAGTTATAAAAGTTCAGAAGGAAAAGGGAACTACTCCCCAGGTGATCTAAGGACAAAAAATTGACATAAGCATCAGCTGACAATGAAAAAAATTTGCACCAAAGTAGTATTCAATTTTAGTATTTAAAATATTTTCTTATAACTATTCATCCCAATTTCTAATTTTTCAAATTTTAGTTTAAAAAACCCTAAAATTTCTTTTTTTTTTTACTAAAACCAGCTTCATTGTCAAGATATTTTCATTTTCCTTGTTCCAATTCTTTCTACAGTTGAACTACAGTGATATTTTATATTCACCATTATGTTTTGCTTACCATCAATGCTTTTCTATCACAAATGTCCCCTAGAACTGACAGTAGAGGTAAGTGAAATCATCTCTTGCAGGAATAGTCTTGGTTTTGTAAGCTGTTGTATCTATTTTTACATTTCTAGAATTTCTAATTACTTTCTCTGTTTTATAAATAAATCAAAATTGTCAGGCTAAGTCTGCACATTACATTTGAAAAACTTTGGTCAGTATCTGTTAGAATAAACAGAAGTGAAATTATATTTAAACTCCTGAAAGGAAAAGATGTCTTATAAGCATTGTATTTTTATTTGGGCAACAGAAACAATGACGATTTTAAAAATCAGTGAAGTTAGAGCCAAAATATATCCAGAAACAGCATCCTGAAGAATCTGAAATGTCTGTTTGGAAAATGACATGCAATCTTGTGTCAGGACTTAGTTGCCAAAGTTGTCAGGCTGCTTCCTGGGGATTATTGACTGCAAGTCTCCAGTGTCTCACAGTGGCATGATTGCCACTTCTCTGTTTAGTTAATTGAAGATTTAAGTAACTCATGGTACAGAAAGGCAAACAGAAAGAGCAATTGTCTTGTGGTTGTTCTGCGGTGTGGACTTCAAGGGCCATACCCTTCCAATGAGTTAACACCTTGTCCCCAGAGAAAAGAAGGATAAAAATAAAGATCTGAACAGTACTGTTCCAGATGAGTAAAATTAGAAGCTGTTTTTAACAGCCCTGGCTCTGCCATACTATTGTTAGAACTTGTTCACTCGCTGAAGTGTTCTGCGTGACGCTACAGTGTGCGCTCCCTCCTCAGAGTAAGAGCCCTTTTCTGATTGCCCTCGGGAGCCAAGAATGTGCCATATTAAATGAAGCAGCTATTAAAATGTGCATGAAAAAACAATTTGCTTTGTGCCTAGTTATACCTTCAAGGGCGATCGTTATCAATGTATTTAATCAGAGTCGCTGTGTATAATCAAGCACTAGCACACAAAATGATTGTAAGCATAATAAAACCATGGCAGTAGGAAAGCCAGTGGAGACAATTCAGTGATTTGCTGAAAAGTGTGTGGGGTTGCAAAGACAGGAGGAGAAGGAGGCAGAAGGAGAAGAGGAACCCTATGAAACAGAGGTTTATCCTGTAATTCATTCTGTTTGAGTGTGGCTTTTGCATAATTTGTGCTAGCTGGTTGTGTGATCATCCCAAACACTTCATAATGAGGAAGGATTTTTGTACAAAATTTGCATGAACTGTAACATGGACAATATATGGATAGCCAACAGGACCCTAAAACAAGAGTACAACAAAGACCCTGCCTCTTGTAAATTGTTGGAACAAATTCCTTCTTCCACTCATTTTTGTTGAAACCTTTGTATGTCTTAGTAAACTAGTCATGCCAGAATGACCCCAAAAGCATAAATTTCATCATAATATTCTTACTCTTCTGGACCTCAGTTCAACAATTATTAGCATATTTATGATATTAGCAGACATCAATATTTTGTTAATAGAAGTGTACTATTATAAATATATGCTATTGTTACCTCTTTGCAAAAGGGTATACCACGCCAAGTGTTAACAGGCTACAAAGTGTAAGGGATACAGTTAGGAAGGTAAAAGGGAATATGCACTCTTGGAAACACAGACAAGTTCTAGGTATGGAAAAAATGCACATCCTGCCAGGAATTTATTCTCATTTCAGCATGAGTGGAATTTTCATGTCAGTGATTCTACATTGCTGCATGTGCTAATAGAAACCCGTGGATTTAAATAGGCTTTGAGAATCTTGAGACAAGAAAGAGTAAATATTTGGTGGGCTTCTACGGAGGTAAACTTCACAGTGACATCTGAAAGTAGAAGGAAAACATCCATGCAACATCAACCCTTCCTTTCTCTGATCTTTTCCTTTCTGTGAACCCTCCAAGTAATAGTTTGTGGCAGTATTGAGGAAGTACCAGCAACACAAGCTACCTGCAGCTTCCACAGAAACTCAAAACTGAAGACCTCTAAGAGGCATTTGGATCTATGAACATGCCTAAATGGATTTAAATGTCCATTCTAGAGGCTGGCTTCAAGACCATGATTTGCCTTGCAGAAATCTCCCAACAAAAAAGTGGATAAATGAGACACTGATAAAATCATATTCCTCTGCAACATGGCCTGAAAGTAATCTTGACTTCAAGGATTGTGCAAAGTTGAGGATCTGGAAGCCCTTGTAGGTGTCCTGAATCACTCTCTGCTTTCTGATATCCAGGCACAGGAGTTTGCTGAAGGGTGCACTACATCACGGTGTTGCCTCAGAACTCAAGCCAGGCCTTGATCCTCTGGACTGTTGAAAAGTTAGTGGAAAAGATGCAGGTAGACAGTCATTCCCACATAGCTCATTGCCTCACACATTTCTAACTGAACAACCAGGATCTAATCTTATGTGTTTCTTACGTGAATAATATATCTGTTTCCGCCCCGTAAGAGCCTTCGTTTTGCTTTGAACTTTCATTATATCAGATTTTTTTTGCAAGTGATAATTAAAACAGTAAGTACCTTTGTCTGGATTCAACTTTAGTAGAATTCTTTTCAGAGAGATACAAATTACATTCCATTTTTCTAAAAATAGCATTGGTGGAGGGAGACCTGATATAGTCTCTGTCAAGAATTAGAAGGTCTATACAAGAAGCTTTGATTTCCTCTACACAGAAGAATAACCTGGCAAAATTCAAGGGAGCTGCAGCCGTTGACTGGAGGAATTTCTAAGGCATTTGCCTCTCACTTACTGAAATGTGTTAGTCCTTGGACATGGTTCCTTCTTTGAATGTGGTAATACTTAGAGCCTCGTGCTGCCTTTGATCACATACTTTAATCATAGAAATTAGAGATGGAACAGACATATTCATTGATCTAGTCCATTTCCTGCTGCTGCAGGATTGGTCTGCAGCTTATTTTTGAGGGCTTTCTAGTTCTGGCATTTCTGCCTGAGATCAGTGGGAGTTCTTTACCCAGACCTAGGCAGTGAATGGCTCATGACCTGTGACACTCATACTGAATTGTATTTTGTGCCATGTCAGGTGGTACAAATGGTGGAAACAATGGAGATTACTCTTCCCATACAGGCTGAAGGGAAGCATCTGATGAGAAACAAGCATGGCTCACTTGTGCAGGTACTAGCTGAGTAGAAAGGAATGGATATCACAATTAGTTTTCTGTATATTCAGCTGTATATTTAACTTTCTAAACACGAGTACCTTCCTGTCCATATCATCTACCTTGTATGTGCAATGTTTTCAGTCAGCTCTTCATTCTTCCTTGATGATTTTCTCTATGTGGAGCTGGTCAAGTTTTTCCCCACTGTGTTTTAAAACCACTAAATTAGTGTTTTTCTGAGACAAAAAAGTATAAAATTTTAACTGACTGGTTGTGGTCTATTCCTAACATTTAGCATTTAAGAAAGGACAGTCAAAAAGTTTTTCATCTCTTACTTTGAATTTTTAAGTTTTGGTTTTTGAAGGAATTGCTAGCAATTTGCCTAATCATTTATGCTATGGAAATTACAACACAAATTTTGCCTTTGGGTTTCTGGTAAAACAATGTTGTCTAATGCAATGATCATGCAGTAGGGGCTGTTTACACTTTTTTTTATTACCTGATTTGTTATAATCCCTGAACCCTTCCTCCACCCAGCATTCCCCACATTGATTGTTGTTTCACCTCAGAAGGTTCTGATGCTTTGCAACATTCCCCTGGCTGCCATGATACAGTCTATCTGGCATTTCCTTTTTAGTACAGTACTCTTCAAAGTAATTAAATATAAGCCACAACATGAAAAAGCCTGAATTCAGCTGTCAGGCATGTCTGCATATCATGGCACTGGTCCGACAGTAAGCTTCTTAAACGATGCCCTGCCACAGACTCCCACACAATGGAAGATTGCCAAACAGTTTTTAATTCATATAATTTAAGTTTGGTGGCATGAATGACTAAGTGTGAAATATAGAAAACTGTCAAAAGAAGTCCAAATACTTGCTGAACTACAAAATCTAATGTGACTTTTCAGCTTTATCTGTGGTTTGGAGCTAGTGTTCATTATCCTATAACAAAACATAGCATCTCTAGTACCTGCTGCTTATCTAATACAGGTAGAAATTCAGCCCTTGCCATGAACCATGGCAGTGGAAAAAAAGCAGCAGAAGAAAAAGCATAATACGCAGTAGCAAACGTGGAACTGCCCTCTCCCTAAATATATTTTAAGTGGGCATCTAATGAGCAGGACCAAAGGAATTCTATGGAGGAGGAAGTCTTAAAATAGTATGGTTGTGAGCTGAGCTGTGCGAGGTATTTGGCTGGCTCTCAACCCACAGAAGGCGAAGTGTCACACAACAGCCTAGTGTTGCTGGGCGCAGGTCATTGTTAGTCCCCGCAGGAAAGGGATTAACTAGACAATTGCCTTTCTGCAGAGCAGAAACAAACTTCCCCATTAATTGCTACCAGCCTCTTCCTGTTCCAGTAGGTTACTCTGGCTTCTTTCACTGCAAAGCCTTTGCTATCAGAGCAGACAGTATCTATGGGCACAAGGAGGCACTTAACAATTAACTCTTTCTGTATTTGCTCTTCTGCATTGCAACCTGATGTGACAAAACTTGCCTTTTAGAGATAACGAAATATCTTGCCAAGGAAAATTGATCATTCCTATTATACACAGCATGTAACTACAGCATAAACTCCTGCCCACTTTCAGTGCAAGGAAAAACCCATGTTTTTTCATGTCTTTTTCAGAAGAGAAATTAATTTGTATGGTATTTGGTTTATATTTTTCTACCTTTTGAATTGCAATTGCATGAATTGTTATGCTGGAGCAGAGCAGTAAATTAGCTGAAGTATATTATCTTCTCTCCCTCCAGCTATAGTCCAGGCCGGATGCCTTTCAGGAGAGTGAGGCTGCATGGCTGCAGAAATGCACATTTTCTACCTCTTAGCTCAGTGACTACACACAGACAGAAGCCTTTGCTTTATGTATGTACCAAGGCACAAGAATCTTGTAGTTTAGGTTAATACTACATTATTGCGGCAGAAGGACCAATATCTTGTTCCTGTGTTAAAAAAAAATAAATAATGCTGCACTTTTATCTTCATCTGAGGTTTGGAGAGGGGTATAATACAGTCTGATCTTGTATTTTTTTGTTGTTGTTCTTTTATTCTTTGTTCACTTTGGTATGGCTGAGTATGTCGAAAACCACTCATGGAACTGACATCTTTTCTCTTGCTATCACTTCTAGAAAAATTTCTAGTTACTCATAGTGGTAAATGGACTATTTGAATATTTATCTCTTCTGTCTACGCTCCTGCCTCCTTCATGTAAACGTATAGCTATATTTTTGCAAATATTAAGATCTCTTCTTGTGTCAATGTGTAAAAATATCAAATTTCCCCACCATCCTGCTATTAAAATTTGCCCCTGTGTGGATCCAGGAATGTCCTGCATTTTCTGGATTCTTCCTGTCACTGATCACGGTTTTGCTGACTATACCACTCTACTCTCTTGCAATGCTACACTTCCTGCCTTCACATATTCTGGTAGCTTTTCTCATCTTCCAGTCTTTTTCATTGATGCTTATGCTCTTTTACTAATCTTTATGCCCCTTCCTCAGCCTGCATCAGACCTCACTCCTTATTTCCATACTGGTCTGTATGTCCTCTGTGCTCATTCACAGCCTGGGGAAATGTGTCTTCTTATTTTCAATGTTCTTAAATATTATGATCACAATTACACATTTGGGGAAACTCTCCTGGTTTTATGTGTCAAGCACCTTTCCTCCTTTCTCGAAGAAACATGCAGCCCTGTCAGGCTCCCAACGTGGAGTTTTCTTCCTACTGGGAAGGACAACAAAACTCAGGAAAAACTAAAAACCCGTCAAAAGTTCCTCACAGAAACTCATTGCATACCACACTCAGACACTGTAAAACATGAACTTTTTACCTGAAATACTATTATTACATTCAGTAAAGAGCACAAAACCTTGATTGTTTCCCAAAAGTGTTTTTCATGTGTTGCCTGAAGTGTGTACATTGAACCTGACACTTCAGAGGGGGAAAAATATCCCATTTTGGGCACATGACCAGCTATACTGTGCTGAAAACATTAGGATATATTTCTTGTTACATTATTATTGATTATTACTTTGCAGTTCTCACTTGTAGCACCGTATATTCTAATTATAAACTAGATAGCTTGAAAGTATATGCTAATCACTCTTTAGGAAATTGAATTAATGGTTGAAAATGTAAATGACTACAAATCTGATAAAGTTTGACTGCTATGATGTTTTTCTCTGAAAAGTAAGCCTTTACTTTTTCTACATAAACACTTAACATTTTTAGTTATTTTACTACTTGTGACCAAATTATCTTCTGAATGCCCTATTTTCTAAGTGCAAAATTGATTTTCTACATGTATGCTACCATGATGCATGAGATCCTAGGCAGACAGGGTCTGAGCCAGTGACTTGAGAGACAATTAATGACTTCAGTTTCTGTATCATAATAGCTTGGTAAGTTTTGGAAACATTATTAATGAAAGACGGACCCATGCATGATTAGGGAATTGTGTTTCTGAATATTATAACTGCTTTACAGATTCACATATAAAATAATTAAAGAGCCCAAATATTTTTTTTCCAGAGATATTTTTTCTTGAAAGATGGATGGGTTTGCAGGACTACCTCTAAGAAATTATATTGTTGCTTAATTAAAGTATTTCTTTGGTTTCTGCTTTGATTTCTGCCCAAGCCATTAGTTCATTGATTCTACAATTTTAAATAATATAGAACATGAATACAGCATTGCAGTTTCTTATAGCATCTTCAGTGCCAGACTCTGTTACATCAAAAACGTGATGGTAATGTCGATGTGTCAAGGGGCTGTCAATGGCCCCAAGCAGAGACCTTATTTCTTGCTTGTCCTGAGGAAGCTGCCAATCTCATTCCTATTACCATGGGAAAAACTCTGTGATATCCTTTTGCTTATTGAATATGATAACCTAGTATTGGAGTCTAATAGATACATGTGCATACATGTACAAACATAAATATATTCATATAGATATATGTGTATGTCTATATACGGGTATATTGCTCTTTGTGCTGGAGCAGTAGGAATGTGAAATAGCCTGTGCTTCTGAAATGTTTCTTAGAAAATATCTTTGGATGAGCAATTGGGAAGAGCCAAACACCTCTCACACTTAAAGAAGAGCATGAAAAAGAGTACTTTGCCTACTGCAAAAGTGAATACAGTAGGCCTTTTCCCCCAGAGTCCTGGCTGTGATCAGTGGAACTGTGGGAGAGGGAAAGGCTGTTTAAGTGAGGGATTTGCAGGGCAGAGCCAGTCTTCAGACAAGCATGCAACTGTGGAGAAGCCACTATCTGCTACACATTTTGTCCTTCTCATTCCAGATCTTATACAATAACATAATTTTTTTTCCTTGGATCTCAAGAAATCCCTGTGGCAAGGTCTCCATAACCTTTAATTTGACCATGGCCACCTAATGAATTCTTTCCACTGAAGGGAAATATGCAGCAGAAACCAGTTGCCTGGACCTTTCTTCTGAGTTTTTATAAGAGCGAACTGGTCTGTCTTTAAGCAAGGAAGAGACCCTAGGAGTTACAAGTGAACTTTTGTTGAAGCATTTGCTTCACTAGGTCAAGAGCTTTTTCTGTAAAGATTGATTCATATTAGTTTGTATAAGGAAATTATCACATGGACAGCAAACCAACAGAAAGGAAAATGTGACAAAATCTCTAATTCTGGTACTGAACAGTTTAAAGTCTGGTTTTCATTTGCAGTTTCATTAACAGATCAGTAAAGAGACCAAAGAGAAATCCAATAAATGAATACATTAGAGAGAACATTGTGAATGCTATAGAGGACAGAGATGGCAGCCCCCCATAAACAACCAATATTAAAAAGTTTCCTTGCAATGCAAGTTATTATTGGGCTACTTAAATTGACTGCTTAAATGAGGCTAGAAAGGGTTTAGCTTTTTATTACCATTATGTATCAGACCAAGGAAAAGCTATGGAGGAAAGCTCCTGTTTGCTTTCCTCTGTTGGTGTGGTCTGTTGAGCTTTCTCTACCAAATTCACTGCTTTTGAAGGGGCCCTGGGCAGTACAAAACATTGTTTTTCATCTTTACAAGGGTTTTGAAGTTGTTAGAGGGCAGTGGAGTAATTTTATGGCCTGAAGAATAAGGGGAATTGGCTGAAGGATCAACGCTCTGTGGAGCTTTCTAAAGGAAAGACCTCGAACTACAAGGGCAGAATTCATTGTGCCTCGTGACCCTAATGAGCCTTGCATTCCCATTGCCAACCAAGGCTTATCAGAAAGAAGGTCTATTTGCTGTGTGTTAAAATGAAAGTGAGAGATTTCTACTGAAGGGATCCGTTCTGTTTTCCTAACAAATTGATTCTTTGTTTTGTCAAACCTTGAAGCAGGTCACAATCTCCTGATGATCTAAGACATGAGTCTCAAAATGGAATAATAGACTTTTGTTCTAACCCAGTCTTATGGAGAACAGTACATGAGCATCAGGCAGACGTGATGTGTCATGTTGCAGATCTGAGAGAGCTCAAAAAACCCCAGAACTGAAACCTGCCACATTTTACCTCTGCTGCTGGAGGGCTGGGTGGGGGAGGAGGAGGAGGCAGGGAGCCAGCAGAAGGAGTGTGTGGGCACCAGCCACTCACTGCCCGGCTGTCTTGTTGCCTTGAGAGCTGGGAGGGAGAAGTTATCATTTGAATCTGCCCTTTGTCCCAGACATATGGCACCAGGAAATCACTGACTTGAGAGAAGGTGCTCTCAGCTCCTACTTACATGTCTTACCCAGAAGGCTGCTGAGAAAAGCACACTCTGAGCTCTGCTGGATGGAATGAGACAGTAGGCACCTAAGTAGACACTTATTGCTAATCACCATTTGTACAGCCATAGTGACCTGTTACCTCTGAGTATCACATGCTTTTTGGTGTTATAAGTTCTGAGGGCTTCTCTAAGTAATACCAGTGAGCATTAGAATAAAAAACTCCACTTAAGACAAACTTCTGTTAAGTCAAATGTGGTTGCAGTTAGATCCAGGTAAATATTACAAATCTGAAATAGAAAGATTTTTTGCCTTTTTTTTTTCCTATGATATTTCAATTCAAAGCAACCAACTCTAGATTATTTCTTTAGAAATTTTTCTATGTAGGTTGCACATGTTGCTATTTAATAATCTGATGCCTAGGCATTGGATGTTGGAAAAGATGACTACTTTTTCTGTGGTCCTGGCTGTTACAAACCCTGTATTGGGCTCAGTCTTAGCCCAGTTTGTGCTGAGGTACTGAATTTAAGCACTTGATATCAAAATTTTATCTTTAAGTACATTTCAGCATTATGCTCAAGGCTAACTTTTATTCAGTGTAAGTATTTTATACATGCCTATGTAAGGAAAAAAGCTTTGGAATCTTTAAAAATAAAATTTAAGATACCTAGAGGAATTTAAAATTATAACCCTCCTCCCCTCCTCATTTTATATATGTGCATATATATATATAAGTATTTTGACATGACTAATTTTGTAAAGAAAGAATAGAAAGATTTGATAGAGTAATTTTAGATTGTTCCTGTGTGCTAAAATGGGCTGCCTTTGCTAAGATGCAATGATTTTGTTATGTTCCTTTTTTTCTAGATAAGAGTAAAAATTTAGCTAGTTTTCTCCCAGTAAAATTTCCAGAAATTCACCCTTCAATATTTTCTTCTCAGAAGTCCCAACAGATATTTTAAAGCCCATGTGAAAGGTAAGATTATGACTCATAAAGACTGACTGACAATTTTTTATTTCCAGATTCTAGCCTGAATCTACGTTCTGTATGTGTATGTAGAAGGGAGATATTAAGTACAAGTTAAGAGTTTCTTAAGTGTATCAGGCTTTACAGTAAATATGCCAATTCAGGTTATTGAAATTTTTCAGCTTGGAACACTTGCAGTTCCAATTGTAATAAAAAATACTCACAATAAATAGCAAGATGCAGCAACGTGCAACATACTTCAAAGGTAACAAGCTTTGAGGCACCATGCCAAAAGATCAAGGATGAGTGGGTTTTCTGAGTGTGAATTATTGTGAATTAATTCATGCTGTGATATAGAATGCAGAACTGGTAAGATTATTAGGTGAATGAGCTTTAAATATTGCCAGATCAAATACTGAGTTGATAATGCAGAAAGGTAGATTGAAGTTTCTACTCCCTTTGAATTTACAGGAAAAGCAGAGGACAAATTAGCTGTACCAACAGTGAAGTTGTTGTGTGATCTTTTTGTGTCTAGATTTGCATGTTTTAACAGGAGATGAGTTTAGGTTAAACCCTCAGGCTGTAGACATTGCTGGAGGGCAGAAACTTTGGAAGTTGAATATATGTTCAATAGTTTAACATTGTTAAGATGAAAAAATGATAGTCTTTCAGCAATACTTGTAAAGAGAAAATGTTGACCGTTGACAGCTGTCACAGAAGCTTAAATTTAGTCACATATAAAGGAATCTGACCTATCTTTAAGTATTCCATTTGAGTTTTGGCTCAAGAGTTTGTAAGCCTTCTTGATGCCCGAGTTTTGTGAGTTTTGAGAATGGAAACATAAGCAAGTGGTATCAAGCCCATGAATACGGTTACATCTTCTGTTTACTCTGATGAAGCAGATTCGAGCTGTTGTCCTGCCTGCTTTCAGCAGGAAAGGAGAAAGTCAGTAATGGTGTCCCACCTAAACAGAGAAAACATCCACTTAGTGCATATTGTCTGCTTAGATGGCATATTTTATTTGTGTTTGGACATAAAAGCCTAGTTCCTTAAAGATATTTATGAAACTCATTTCTGGACAGATACCTAATTTCTCAGGAAATTAAGTACCGGTCTTTAAGAATTTATGGTGTTCATCATCTAAGTGCTAAAAAATGCTGAAATATTAGTGAAAAAAAAGCTGTCTAACATTTTTCTCCTCTATAAAAGCTCTGAAACTTTTTAACTGCAGCTTTTCCATTGTGGAGATAATTTCTGAGGTACGTTATAGAAGAACTTTAAAATCATGGTTCTTAGAGAGGTGAGTAAAAGTAATTTTTGACTGAAAAGATCCTTGTCCTGTAGCTGATCATGCTGGTAAGATTTTGTCCACATTTCTTTATACTGATATTTTTCATGGAAACATCCTACTAGGGATCTCTCTCTCTTCCCAATGCAACTGGCAGAAAATAGACCACTGTGAAAGGCAATATGTAGGATCACTGATGAAGACAAATATTTCTCAGGTCTCAAATGTCCTTGCCAAACTGAATGGCTTTGACCAGAGTTTTGCATGCTCACAGAGCTGAGGCATCTCTCTTCAGTTGAATTTAAACTTTTACATGTGTAGAATAAATGGATAAATGAATGAATATTTTTTATTGTCTCATTCACCTTCCCATTATCTTTTTAAGATAGAGTTTAAGAGACTGGCAGAAGTATTTGTCTTCTCTGCCTTTTCAGAGGGTTTGTGTTTGCCAGAAAAAACAGAATCTGACATTTTACCAATGTAACTGAGGGAGAAAATGGCAAAATTAAAACAAAACTAGGTTCACTCAGGGGCTACACTGATACTCGAGGGCAAAGAAAAGAAGTATTCAACACGAACTTGAAGTATATAAAATAATAAACCTGAGATCCTTAGCAAAGGCTTCTGGCACTTATAGAGTATAAGTAGTGAAGATTAATAAATGTGATTAAATTGAGCCAGATTTTGCTATAGGACACTGAAGGGCTCAGAAACTTTCCACTGTCCCCTCGTCCCCTACAAAATTTAATTGTAGGAGCTAAAACAGCTGCATTGCTTCATTAACTAGAACACGAATACAGTTAATAGACCACTGATCAGGGCACTTCTAGGGAAGCCTAGTGAGGCCGGATGTTTAGACCTCATAATCCAATTGTTAGTCTGGAGAAAGTGATAAAATTTTAGGAGTGATTTAGGTAAAGAAATCATAGTTTTCTTGTGAAAAATGTTGCCTACAGAGACTTCTACTCACAGTTCTGAGAAAGCTCTGCTGTCTTATCTTAGAGAGACTTTTTTTTCCTTGTTTCACTTGGTATTATTGTCCATAAAAGGGATACCATGAAAGTGGTATACCTATATCTTAATGGTTGAAAGCACTATTCAAAACACTTTCATGTAATATCTCTGTTCCTTTTTTTCTCACTAATAAAGAACAGGTAGCAGAACGAGTAAAGCAGCCTCTGTAACATTACTGAGTACCTTTTGGGAATACTAATAAACAAATGATGCTCTGAAGAAGCAGAGGAGAAAGAAATATAGTGTCTGCCTTTTAAATAGAGAAAAGAAGAAGACTTGAAAAATTAAGTCCAGCTGGCCTCATATCAATACTGGGAGAGATACTGAAACAATTTACTAAGCAGTCAATTTATAATTACTTAGGGATGATAAGGAGAAACCAATAAGGATTTATCAGGAAAAAGAATGTCAAGGCAATCTAATTATTTTTTTGACAAGGTAGCTCTCCTTGTAAATAAAGGGATGGAGTACATATGATATATATGTTAGTCTTGCATTTTGAGTCATCCTTATACAATTTTCTCACAAGCAAATTAAAGGAAAATAGCTTAAATGAAAGTATTACAAAGTGGCTGAAAGTCAGTGTTTGGAAAAAGGTGTGAGTAGCTACTGCTAAAATGGGTAGTTGGTAAATCCACTCTGGTCAGTGCTTTGGATGAGTGTCCAGACTGTCACAACATCTCCAATGTCCTGAGAATGAGGGAGATTGTAGGTGCTTGCTAAGGCATGGTGGATATTGAAATTTACTGTGAAAAATTGGAAGAATGATCTGAAATGAGTGTCAACAAATATTTGTGTGAAGCAGTGTTTCCAGGGAGGGACAATCACACAGAAACACGGAGAAGGGAGTAACTGGCTAGACAGCAGAGCTGCAGAGAAGGGGGCGAGGATGATTATGGACTACAGACCAAGGATGACTCAAGAGCACAATGTCTGTTTTTGAACAGCCTCTTCATTCCGTGGTGAATTGAAAGAAATGCTGTGTGCCAGGCAGAGGTAGGAGTTCCATCCTACTTGGTGCTTTGGGTTCTGAGCTGGGAACTCGACCCAGCTTTGGGCACCACTTTTTCAGAGAGTTGCAGACAAACTGGCGAGTGTCCAGAGGAGAGGAAAAGGAATGATAAGCGGTTTAGAAAACATGACCTGTGAGGAAAGATTGAAGGAATTGGATTTGTTTAGTCTACAAGAGAAGGGCCTGAGAGGGACATGATAACAGCCTTCAAGTATGTAAAAGGTTGTTTTAAAGTAGACAGTGATCAATTATTCCCCAAGTCCACTGACAGAAAAAAATGATTGCTTTAATTTGAAATGAAGAAGTTTTATGTCAGATATTGGACAAGTCCCACAAAAATAAAAATCCTTTTACCACAGTGAGGATAACTAAGTACTTGAACAAGGCACTGAGGAAGTTTCAAGAGTTTTTAAAGAATTCATTAATAAAATAAGTAAGGGTCAGAGAAAAATGCAGGTATTTTCAAAGTAGGGATTCACTAGGTAAAGTACTAGGGTTCATTTTATGTCCTATATTCTCTGATTCTTAAAAAATAATCTGCTCTGCAAAAGTTATCTAAGCTTCAGCAATGCAAGAACTAATGTGCTTCCTTATTTATGCTAGGGTAATTTACTTTACTTGCATGTCTGAATTTGTCTTCTGGTTTTGTTTCTGAAAGACAAGGGTACAGTGGTTCAAAATAATTTAAAGTACTTACTTAAAAAGCCCCAAAAAACACAAAAAATCAACTCTATGCTATAAGAGATAAAACTTTAAATGCCTCATTTGCTTAGCTTTACAAAAACTTGAGATAAAAATGGCAGTAATGGCTTGCTACACACAAAGGCCATCAGTGACCTAGTGGGTGTGCTTGTTTTCCAGACAGAAGTAACATATTTTTCTGTTTCTGATATACTTGTAACTGTGGAATTTTCCCTATAGAACACCAAATATTAAAGCATCACTATCACCATCTGACCTTGCCAGCACATTAACAAGGAAGATATCAGTGAAGGTGTGGTAAACCTAGACTGTGAATTACAGAGGCTGATAGGCAGGCATTCCCTTCTCCTGAATCTGCTTTGAGAGTGCTAACTTCCATAAAAGAAATAACAGGACAGGTGAGAAAACACAGCATCTGAAACCACCAGAGGAAGATATGCCAGAGCCAAGTGCCAAAGGCCTATGGCCGAGCTCTTGCCATGTGCTCAGGAGATATAAAAACAAGGTGTCTAATTCTCTTCTGTTGTTTTTTTCACCATCCAGTGCAGTTATTTATGATTTTTTTTCAGCAAAGGTTAGCTAAGGGAAAGGAGATACTTATTTGTTACTGGTTAATACCTACAGATGGAACTCAAAAGGACTTCCTGGGTCACAGAACCCAGCCCCATTACTGCAAATTTTCAGTCCACCTGCCCTAAAACTAACCACCAATAGCGCTAAGAAGCTCAGCCAAGTGCATGTCTAGCATTTCAAGCTGGGACTGCAAGTCAAAAGCAGGGAAGGAATTGATAGATGAAGGTTTCTCATTTCTAGGTTGTTGCATTAAACCGATTAATCTATTGGGAGGAAGTAAGTTAGAGGGGTAAGGAAAGCATTCCAATAAACAACAAATAAGAGGTATGAGAAGTTTTGTTTATAGCTAAGAGTTGTCTGTCATCATTTGGTATCAATCCATTTGTATGTTTAATTACATGTTTGTGCTCGAAGTTGCAGTTAAGACCGGGTAAAATTTCCGTTAAAAATTCTTTTCATATATGTCTGTATTAATTTTACATCTGATGTGGATAGACTCCTCTATTATTTACCTTCTTTCACACTTTACCTGCCTAAAATACTGTATCACTACTTCCTTTCCCCCTGAGGATCATAGAACCCCCAGAAAATATAGCACATATATAGTGTATATCTGACAGAAGAGTCAGTAATCAAAAGTGGTTTCCAGGCTTGAACAAGCACAAGGCATTGCTCCTTTCCATGTCCTCCCAATAATCTACTTTTGTCCTGTCTATGAGAAATCAGCCATTTACAAATAGTAAGCTGGACAGTGTTACAGTTTATCCTGAGCAAAGGAGCACAAAAATGTTGCATGCTCCATTCAGCCTTAAACTTTGCCTTTTTTAATCTACAAGCTCCACAAAAGCTGTTCTTTTACCTAGCTTATTAGCAAGTATTGCAAAAATGCTAGACACAACACTGCTGGAGACCTGGCTTTTCAGTGATATCTAAATCACTGCACATATCCACCAGATCCTGAAAGAACCCCTGATACCTCACTGGAGTCCATGTCTGGGTGGACTTTCAGCTCTCACCTTTCTTTTTCACCTGCTTGAAACTCCTCCTTGAAACTCCTCACATATTTCAACTGTTTTCATTGTTTTTTTCTTGGTCACTGTCTTTGGGCCACCTTTCTCTACATGTCTTTATCCATATTTTTCATTTTTTGTGTCCCTAGAGTGTACTTAACTCCCAGTTTAGTTGGCTATTCCTTCCCTCCATATGGACTGCAAACTACTTTCTTTTGTAAAGAGACAGCACCACATCCCACAGCAGGATCTGCTAGAGCTCATCAAATGGCACAGTAAGGGTTTAGGCATCAGGGTTATTCATCACATTTTCCTCTTACATACTTTTTGACATAATGCCCTTCTCTCCAAGTAGTCATGCCCAAAAGGTCTTCAAGTATCCGAGATACTATAGCTGTGTTCATGCTGATAAACCTGTCATGGACAGGGACTGTCCTCTTGTCCACAGAATGTGGTACTGTGCCTCCTCTGAGCATGTGGTTCCTCAGTGGATCTAAGCTATAACTGTTACTTTAAGTGATTTTTCTTCAGATATGTTCAGCAAGGTGAGGACTCTCTTTCTACCAGTAAGAACCAAGGTTTCATAGGGTGAAAATTGTGGGGTTACCTTGCATGCCTTGGTGCAAAGGTGTGGAGAGATCTTTGAATGCATAAAGCCTGTGGAGGCAGTAGCAGAGGGCAGCACAGGCTCTAATCTCGCCCACATTACTTGCTGGGAAGTGCTCCCTACCATAAGTGCTCTCCCATCAGTCGTGTCTGGGCATTATTACTGAAAAGTGGTAGTTGGCACAGGCAGCTCAGTGATCAAGTTCACTCCCTGGCCTTGATTTATTTAGTGATATAGATATAGTCTATGTTTTGAACATGCTGTACAGACCATTATCTGTTTTATTTTTACTCTTATGTACTAAGGCAACGTGTAACATATCAGACACTAACATTTTTTAGAATTTTTTCAACCACAAGATTTTTTTTTTATGACAATAATAGCAATAATTAAGAAACGAGTGCCAAAATCTAGCTTGTGTTTTGCATGTTATAGCTCTTCTCCAAATCAGGCAAATGTCATGTGCTAGGAAATAAGAAGCAAAGGGTGGCAAAGTTCAGGGACAGTAACTTGCTTTGAGCCGGAGACCTTTCTAGACATGTTTATTATCATTTTGTTCTGATTCAAATGCAGGTTTAACAGCAAAATAAAAAGCTGTCTTGTTTAAAGGAAGAAGTAACTCATTTTATGTACAAGAACCGCAAACAGCTGCTTCCATATGTTGCTAGTATCAGGAAAAATTCTTTGTTAAATGGCATCTTTAAGATTAAACTCTGTGCTGAAAATAAACACAACAAAAACGTGAGATGATTGAGGAGAACAGTGACCCACTCCAGGAGAAAATACACTTTGTTTCAGCTGGTGATGAATCTGCATGACCCAGACAGAGAGTTCCAACATTGACTATCACTGTATTCTGCAGTATTTTGACATGTAATATAAATGTCTGTGATAAGGGATAAAAGGCACATTGGGCCATCTGTGCTAGTTTTTAAACCTGCTTGTCCAACTTTGGGATGTTGTAACCTTTTTATTATTTGCTAAAAGTGAATTTTTAACATAGTTTGGACCTAATTCTGCTTTCTGTAGTATCTCTATTAGAAAATGCTTTAAGTGCAGCCCTCTGTTAGCCAGATTGAAACACAGTTCACAAAGGTGTCATAGTGCTCTCTTTGAAGTCAAAGGGAGACGCATCTGCCTTGAATGAGAGCAGGATCAAATCACCTTAATGATTTAAGCAAATGGTTGATTAATCAGACAGTGCCAAGGAAGCCAAGTATGGTTCGAGACCTTCTGTAAAGGAGACAAAGCTCTGGCTTCAGTTTTAATGATGAGGTCTTTTCCTTCATAATGGCTAGAGTGTGAATCTCCTCCTGTCATTCTCATGCCCCCAGATTTGCTTTTAGTCTTGCAGATATTTCTTCTCTAGTAACTCCACAGAGAGCAGTGAGATTTGCATGTGCAATTAGGGCTGTCTAGTTCTCGCAGTCTGCTCCTGTAACCTCTGATCACCTGCTCCTTGCTATACTTTCATACTATCACCTCTTTATGAGTTTTTTGCACTACTTCAAAGGATTTTGTAACACAGTCTAAAGAACCATATATATTTGGTAATGTGCTATCACTTTTTGATTGAAAAATAACTTTTATGTGCTCATCTTTTACATGGTGAAAATTTTGCTTCAAAACTGCTGCTTGAAGATTAATTGAAGAATGTGTGAAAGACTAGGGTGGATATGCTTGTCCAGAAACATACACATGCCAGTTAGATAAGCTTTGTGATTTCTTTTCCATACATTTTCAAAAGAGAATTAAATTTGCATTTGCATTATTGGTTTGCAATAGTTTCATGATATATAGATTTTTTTTTTTAACTTTAGTAGGCATATATTTACTTTTTATTATGGATGGATGGAAAATCTTGAAAAGATGAGCCACCTACTGACAGTGTAGAGAGCCTGAAATAGTAGCTCCGAGGCATTTGAGTTCCCATTTCAGCATCACACTGACTGCAGCACCCTTCTCAGCATAACAAGCTGGACGGCTTATCCAGCTCCCTCCCAACCCTGCATTTCCATTGATCTGGATTTCAGAAATAACTACAGTCCCAGGATGTTGCAGGGTTGTGGGAAACCCCTTCCTGGGTGTGTTAAAGGCACCACTCTGCAGCCATTTAGCCTTCACTACAGCATTCTGTCGTCTTTAAGATGATCACAGGCAATGTATATATTGCTGCAGGTTATAGCATCTGTCTTGTCTGTTTTGCGAGATTTTTCTTCTTAATCATGCTGCTCTTGCTGTGTTGCATATCTGTGCAATCAGATGCACGTCCATTACAGTGCTGCCATCTGAACCGAAATACACATTTCAGGCTTGTGTGTATCCAGGCAAATTGGGCAAAGGAGAACCCAAATGTTAGCAACCATTGCTTTCTGTGTCTCCTGTGGGAGATTTATCTGGATATACAGTTTTATGCTGGTTTAAACAGGGAAGTGACATTTAGAAAAAATCCACTTTGGGGTATGTTTTTGAAAGAACTTAAATGCATGTTATGATTAACTTGCCAAAGCTACTAGGAGTAAACACATCCTTAATGTAGACTAGGACGTCTTCACATAAAACTCTTTCCCACATCCCACTCCCTCCCCTTCACCTCCCAAGCTTCATCCTAGCCTGAGGCAGTAAAATCCGAAGGGTGGGGGTTTCCTTAAGCACATTGTGTATGAGAGTATGTGACTTATCATCTCTGTGCCTCATTTACAGTGAGACTTAGCAGCTGCCTCGCAACCATGTGATACATTGAGCTTTGTATAATAGTTCACTTGAAGGTCTTTGCACAGTTCAGGCATGTCAGCTGAGTACCTTCAAGCAGTGCAGGGACTTGTAATTAGAGTGGCCCGAGGCTGCTTTCCTTTCTGAGGGGCTTTGTCTCCCCGTGGATCCCAGTGGCATTCCGTACCCAGAGGCTCACCATCGCAGTGCACCAGCCTGGGCTCAGCGGGCGGCAGGGGGATCCGAGGTATGTCAGGAACTGAGAACAGGAATGAGAGTTCAAGCCCAGACAAAGGTCTTGTTAGTCATCTGAGCACAAAGCATGCAGCACCTTGCCTCTCTGCTGGGTCCCGCAGCAGGTAAAGAAAGAACCGCCCTGTGCTTTACTTCAGAGAGTTATGCTCCAGTCCCTTTCCAAAATAAACAATCCACTGTGTTTATCTGTAATGACTTTTGCCACTTTGAGCAAGTTGGCTGATGCAGACATTCTTGGGAGGATGTCAAAGGAAGAAGCACACTGTTTTCCAAGCTGGCCTTTTAAATGACTGCGTCACTTCTGCAACACTGAAAGCTTTATATCCTGCCTGCAAGTTCCCATTCATTTTCCCTGAGCATTTTTGGAAGCACAGGCTGAGCAATTTGGAAGGGATAAACCTGAACTTCCTATTTGTGTCACTCCATTTCTGTTATCCACTAAGACAGAGGAGGAAAAATATGAAGGAAAAGAATGAAATAGATTTTTATATGGAAGAAAAACTTTCGGCCACTCAAATTTGCAAAGGCATGTTAAATATCTTAACAAAGGAGGATATCAAACAGCATATCGGCAAAGCATTGCTAAACCAGCCGCTCTAGGAAACGGAAAATATATTTTTACTTCCTAAAAGGGTTACTTTTGAGGGTTGGGTTGGGAGGAATAGTTCCTCGCAACTTTAAGCTAGCTACCCTTTTCATCTGGTACTCTCCTGCATTGGTTCTGTAGAAATTATAAATCAATGTATAAAAAATGTCAGATCTGACTGAGTGTAGGAAAGCATGTTTACCTGCTCTTGTACCTCTGTCTCATGGCTCACTGAACAAGAAATGTGTCTAGTGCCCACACTCACTGCTACATGAGAATTTTTTTTCCTGTGCAGAGCTGCAGAGAATCACCACAATCTGGGCACAGCAGTTCTCCCTCCCTGCCTCCTCCTACGCCCACTTTGTGCTGCACCTGGCTGTACCCTTCCATCACCTTTGGGAGGGCAAAATGCGACACATGCTCACCAAAGTGACTGAGGGGACACACAGGTGACCCTTCCCATTAAAACAAATCTGAACTGTCACTTTTTATGAATGAAGAAATAGATTCCCTGTCAGTACTGCAGGGAGGCACATGTCTCTGCTTCCTTGGAAAAGCAGGGCTTAAGGCACCACACGCCCATAGCCACACAGCATATAGCCCTTGTGGCTATATTTATTCCTCTAAAAACAAAAGATGGCCATGGATCATCCTCTGGCCCCCAGCCTGCTCAGGGTCAGCTCTCCTCAGGGCAGGAGGGTCTGGTGAACTACAGCTTTACTAGTAAATGAGATGTTTGGATTAAAAATAGCTGGATTGGCGAAACTACTGTGTTATGAGGCTGGTCCCTGTCCCTGCCCACCAGAACAGTCAGACATTTACCAGAGATGGTCCAGAGGTCATCATGGTCCTGAGACCATTCCCAGTAGGCCAGCTGGGCACAGCCCCCCTCTTCTAGTGGGATGGGGGTGCTCTTCCTTGCCAGCTGGCCTCAGAGCCAGAGACCAGTCCCAGGCATGCTTAATTACCAGTATGAGTAGCTGGGCTTTGCACCCCTGCAAGAAACCTTGGGTATCCTCTGGGCTGTGGGGTATCTCTGTGACCCCAAGACATAATCACCATGTCAGTCTTGGCTATTCAGTTCAAAGTATTGGAAATAGCTGAGGGCTATGTTGCAAGAAGTGTTTTTATAGCACAGATTGAATGTGTGTGCTGCATACACAGAGGTGTGCCAGGAGGACATGGGAGGTGCTTTGAGGAACAGTGTCTTCTGGGGTAGCAGAAGATGGAGGGAGACAAATGTGATACCACCTTATCCACAGTGCCCTTTGGAAGTGGTCCCTGGGGGGAACTAACCCCTTACTTCCTCAGGCACGTTCACTACAGTGTGCTGACTCCTTTGCTGCACCAGTCTGCTGCTCCCACTGCTTTTTCTGATGTTGCTGCTGCCACCCTGCCCTGCCTCTGCCACCACCTCCAGTGAGTCAGGCAGCAGCAGACACACAGACACACTCCAGACACACAGACACACTCCAGACACACAGGGCTCCCCTCAGCTTTCTGCTGTGGGAGCTCAGGCCGTGGGCTTGCTGGGCAATACAAACCTGACATCAGGGTTATGTTGCTGGCACTCTTGAGTTACAGCTGGGTTTGCTTCCAGCCCTAAGCTCCTTGCAGTTGTGGGTGAATTGCCTGCTAGAATAAAGCTGGATAATTTAGCACTGATTTTTGAGTGTCTATGCTGTGTTTTTGTCATGGCAGTCTAAACAGACATGAGAAACATTCAGCAAGCTTGCTTGGGTTTTTCTTCTGCCTCTTGAAAAGCAGACTAGAAAGAGCTCAAACCACTGGGACTGTTTATCTAGATTTTGGGTTTGGACGCTGTAGGTCACTCATGCTAATATCATTATTTATACCCTCCAAACTCCAAAAATACTCAGTTGAATAGATTTTGGCCTGGTAGATCCCTTCTATATGCAATAGTAGGGAAGCTGATTTATTAATTTCTATGTCTGTCCCGGGTTTGTAACAAAAAGTTTTGACTTCAGGCCTTGGATTCTCTCTAGTATTTTGAAATAGGTATCTCCTTTTATTAACTTGAATGTTCTGAAGCTTACCTAATTACCTATGACATAAGAATATTGTCACTTGGCCAGTTTTCCTCTAAGAGATAATATTTTATGATATTCTACATATGCATTGCTGAATTGCTTCTTGTTTTGAACTGCTCTTTGAAATAAGCACTTTATCAAACTCATCACAGAATTAAACTTGCGGATTCCCAGGCACAGGGCTCATTCAGCAAGCTTGTATCCAGCTCACATTATTTTAACACTGAACATGTCTGTGGTGGTACTCTGACTGGTGTCAGTGACAAAATCCCATTGATTTAAAGGAAAGTAGGATGGAGCCCAAATTGCTAATTCTGTTGGCTTTCTTGTTGGACTAAAGTTTAATCCTGCAGCACTGAAGACTGTTTCATTTCCTATGGCTCGACTTTATCTGTTCATCTCAGTACCCCAAGTTTACATGACTCCCTTTTTCATCCCATCAACAAAGAATTATGCTGAATTACAGCTTTGTTACTAAAGAGGAATTGTGTCTTTGAGGTATATTTTTCACGAGGCATTTTGGCCAAGTGGATGAGGTATTAATATGAGAAACTATAAACAAATCTTGGTTTTCTAAACTGCGGATGGAGTGATTGGCTTAATTTGTTTCTATACACTGCCATCTTGAAAACTAAACTGAAGCATCCAAATTAAACAGGAGATGTAAATATTAGCCAGATGTTCCCTGGTGTCAGAACTCTTTTTTGTTGGTTTTTTTTTTTTTTTTTTTTTTTTTTTCTTCTGTTAAATGGGTATGCTTTTTTACATCTAACATAATGACCTATGTTTTAGATTTTGGTCTTGGCCTAATGGCTTTTTATCATATGATTATGATATCATCTAATCATGTAAGCGTCATGAGATGCTGTTCAGCTTTGCTGAAGCACATGAGTGTCAAACTGCTTAGTTTAGGCTGAACCATTTGCCTGACTGTCTTAATGTGGGGAGTGAATGTGCTGTTAATTTAGGAAATGCCAGCTGAGGCTGAGGCTTTAGCAAGCCAAGCAAAACAGAGCAGTGACCACAGATTGAAACATTACAGAGTTCCTTAATGGTTCTGTCAAAAAGAAATATAACCTTTTTTTTTTTTTTTTCTTACAGAAGTTGCAATATTCTTCTGGTGCAAGTAGCAACCAGTAGGGTTTTAGCATTGATAAACACGGATGGAAGACAGGCACTTGACTTAGCTTTTGGTTAATGCTTTTTCCTGAAGACATTTGTTTGAATTTGATGATAGTGAAGCTTTTGGTTCCATTCCTCACATTTAATATTACAAGGCAAATGACTTCAGATACCAGTAAATCAGGATTTAGCAGATACAAATGGAAGATTTTCAATATAATTAAAATTGTAACACTGACTTTATAAATTTAATGCAAATGGGGAAAGCAAAATGACAGTTCCTTACTGTTTTTCTTTTTCCTTGATAGCCTTGCTCAGAAATATGGTCTTCCTAGGTTTCCATTAGTGCAGGTCTAGATTTGTGAGATACAGAGGAGCCTCAAGAGCCTTGAATCTGCTGCTAAGCACCTCCATGAATTTGGCCATAGAGCTTGAACTGTTTGGGGTTCTGCTGAGAGGATTTTCTGCAACAATTCTTACAGTAAGAGCCCTTTATTCCTGAGTGGCATGTCTGAAAGAACTCTTTTGCTTTAGTGTTGTTTTTTTTTACTGATCTCTTCAAAATCTTGCTGAACTCAGCTAGGACAAGAAATAGGTTTGAGGTGTCTGCTTAGCACCCCAAGGACTTTGATGGGTGAAAGAGAGAAATCTTAATAAATAGAACTACTATTATTATTCTTTATCTATCCAAAGCTTTGTTAGAGAAAAGAGGCTTGCCTGTGAACTCTCCTCTGCAGAAATTCTCATCACTTAGGCCATTTAAAAATAGACTGGACTAAGCACTGGGGAGCACACTGCAGAGGGCAAGCCTGCACTGTCAGCGAGAGGGACTAGATGACTTTCCCATATCTGTGCTATTTTGTTGTACTGAGGTAATGTGTTACCACTGTGTCCTCTAAGGCAACAAAAACGAATAAATTAATCTCAAATGCACATCTGCCCTGAGATTTCCACCACAGTCAAGCATCTGGAAATGACCAACTAAGAATATTGCTATTAGTGAATTGCAAGATATCCTTCACAGTAAGGAACATCAGTGCTTGAAAGCAAGGCTTTGAAGGTCCTTCCAGCTTATGG
Source organism: Prinia subflava (assembly GCF_021018805.1). Taxonomy (NCBI): domain Eukaryota; kingdom Metazoa; phylum Chordata; class Aves; order Passeriformes; family Cisticolidae; genus Prinia; species Prinia subflava. Next base: position 41,879,392 of record NC_086247.1, on the reverse strand, counting down.
GAAAGCATTTTCCAAATCATCCTTGTGAAAATGATGTAAATGGTCTCCTTTCGAATCCTCTGACAAAAGGTGTGAATTGCCTCCAGTGACACTGCCTCCATCCATCTTGCCAATATATGAAGTACACAGCTGTGTGAAACAAAGGAGGTGGATGCCACATCCACTCCCGGAAGGTTCTCATTACATTGCAGTATCGGGCTTTATTTTGGTTTATTTCTTTATTGCCTGGAGTATGTGAAAGAAATTAGGCTGTATTTCTTGTAAAGCATGTATCTGTGGAAACAAGTGCACCAGAAGGAATGGATCAAAATCTAAAGAAGCCTTTTATTTCAGTTACTAAAGACACTTTATATTCTGTAAAGCATGTTTTATAGCACTTAAAATAAGCAGAGGGAGCCTTTAAAATCGTTGTGTTTGTTTGGCCTCATACATTAGGCAAAAGGTCATCACTGGGTTTGAATTTTGAGAGAGGCCCTGTACAGCTGACTGAAAAGATGGGATTTCATAGTGTTAAATTAACCATTCTGAACAATCCCAAACATGCAAACCACCACAGATGAATTAGCAAGATGTGCAGGTGCCACAGATGAGTAACTTGTTATAGTTCTCACCACCTTCCCTCTCCTCCCTCAGAATCTCTTTGTTTCATGTATAAAATGATGTTTTAAAAATCCCAGTAACTGGGCCCATCTCTTCATAAGCCCAGCAAGGTTTGTACTCTGTTACTGGGGATTATTAATTCAAAGCTCCCAGTTCCTCAGTAGTCTTAAGGAAAAGCACCACCAGTCACTGGCAGATCAGAAATATGTTCAATTAATATTTAATCTTTATGTTGCCTGCCTAATGTTTTCTGAGATAATATGTTGCAAGTTCTAGACCTGTAGTTCCCAAAAACCCAAAATACAGCCTCCCTGTTCTTGCTCTGGTCTTGTTAAAAAAATTACACTGGGAAGAAAATACTTAATTTCACCCTGCATATAGAAACAGAATGTTGTTTTCCATTTAATATTTTGCAATGTCTATGCAACATAATTATTTTCATCAAATGCTTTGGTATTTTAGTAATTTGAACTGTAGTGACAGGACAAGGAGTAATGGGTTCAAAGTGAAAGAGAGAAATTTTGATTAAGTACACACAAGAATTTCTTTATTGTGAGGGTGATGAGGCACTGGGACAGGTTGTCCAGAGAAGTTGTGGACCCCCTATTTCAGGCAGTGTTCAAGGACAAGTTGGATGGAGCTTTGAGCAATCTGGTCTGGTGGGAAATGTCCCTGCCAGTGACAGGTAGGTTATACTTATATATATATGATCTTTAAGACTCCTTCCAACACAAAACATTCTATTATACTATAATTCTATAAAAATATTTTAAGAATCTCCTTGTGATTAAAGTGTGACAAAACTGTCCCTTTAACTGCCTCTCAAGTTTACCATTATTTCTGCAATATTAATTTTTAAAATGATAGCAGTTCTATTACCTCAGGTTTGCAATCACAGCAGCTGTATTATCCATGTTTCACTTAAGTGTTATTAGTCACAAAATACTGATATCACCAAAGCCCTGTGATAAATGGAATTCTCTTAAAGTAACACTAGTTTTACATTGAAGCATTTACAAGTCAAAGATAAAACACTGTGAAAAAATAAAAAACCAAACCAAAAACCAAATAACAAACCAACCAGACTCCCCCCCTCCCTGCAAAATACAAAAATCTGCCCCAAAGAGCCATACAAACACCCTAATATACGAAGAATGAAGATCTTGCAAGAAAAATTGCATAGCTGCAAGATGGAACTAAGACTGACCTTCATCACAATGACATAAAACTTGAGCCTATCACGTTGTGTGACTTCACAACTGCCCGGAGTGGAAGATGTAAAACAGTCTCCCCTACATATCTCCCCAGAGTGCACTGCAGCTGAACTAAGTAATGTCTCGACTATTTTCTGAACCTGTCCAAGATAGGAGTTGAAATCCTTCCAGGTCCAAAAAGCTGTAACCACTTCAATCAAGGTTTTTGTGCTCCCCTAGCAGCACCTTTTCCATGGACTCAGAGCAGTTCTAGGGATGAATGTTGCAAAGGGGACAAAGGCCATAAGAAGGACTGTAAATTCTTGACTTACCCACATCTTCTATTTTTAACATGCTGGACAAACAGTGTGAATTACCTGCTGGCTTTATTCTAGCTGTAAGTCTACATTGCTGCCCAATGCTGCAGCCCAGGGTTTGGGGACTAGATTTCAGAGGTTTCTAAGGATTTTGGGGGCAATGTCCTGGAAAGACCTTTCAAACAGGTAGTGAAGAGAAAAGACTATAATGTTGCTAAAAGAAGAGTTTTTCATGTTTAGAGAAAACAAAATTCAGAATTTAAAAGTGCATGTTTGTAAGTGGGTGATCTACCGGTAATCCCAAGGGGATGTGTGATTTCTGTGTGCTGTATGATTGTTTTGTACCATATTTACACTGGCTGGGAAGGAATTCCCATTTCCATTTCTCCCTTGATGTATATCTTGGCCTCTACATTGTTTACTTATTTTCATTCTTTTGAAGCATTTAGTCACTGGCCATGGCTAGAGACAGGTGAATGGATGCACTAATAGCAGACTCCAGGTGCTTGCATGGCTTCTGGTCCTCACACAGCATCAAACCCACCTGTCATTTTGGCATCAAAATCCATTGCCTTCTTTCCCGAGGTTGTACTGGCAGAGAATTTTCAATGTTTATATTTTTTTTCTTCTGCAGGATTTAACCCCACAAATCACCTGTTGTGACAAAGACTATGGATGATGGCAATACCTTTAGTTGACCTCTTCATTTTCTTGTCATGTTAATCATCATGACCCCTAGTCTTTTTCTGTTGGCCCTAAGTTTGCTGCAGAGTTATAAGGACTATTCAGAATGGATCAAAATACAGAAAGGCCTTTAGTTTACCTGCAGTGTCTGAAACCACATCATATTTTGCCACTACAAAATCTGTACAAGAAATCCCTATAATTACTCAACATCACTCCTAGAATCTGATTCCTGGTATCCTCATAACAAGTAAAAACCTGTTCTATTTTTAATAAAGGTGTCTTAACTGTGTTTGAAAAACAAACAAAGAAACAAAAAATAGAGAATATAGACTAGTCAAATAAGGCAGAATTAATGTATTTGTTATTACTACTGCTTTGGCTGTCTTACAAAAATATAACAAAGACCACTGACCTTAACAAAGACAACAGAAATTCAGTATGAGAAACAGAAAATATTTTGTCACTTTTTGCAAGGTAAAAGTCATTAGAATCTTGCCCCTGCTGTACAATATTAACTGTAGGCTCCTAATATGCTCCACCTGGAACTGCAATAAACTGTGCCCATCTTAGTGACCGGAGGCTGCATATTCCTCTTTAGAAACTGGGAAGAGTACATGTAATTGTCTCACAGAAGGGCATACACAGGGTCAGAAAGTTTACACATACATTTGCCAAATTTATGAATATTCCTGCAGCAAGGCCACAAAAAAATTCGCAGGGCTTCCAGATGCCATTTGACTACACAGACACAAACTTGCACTTCCTATGATTTAAACCAATAATTACTTCAAGGATATGTTTATCAGCAAGAGTTAGTCACAAAGTTTTTGTGAGTTTATGTCTCAGTAGATGCTAAGTAACATTTAGAGAATTACTATGGTAAATTGCCATTAGGATTTTACCAAAAAATACCACAAAGACCTTAAAAAGCATGTACAAATAGGCACAAGCATGTGCACACAGTAAAAATTTCATGTTGCAAGACAGAAGTGGGCAGTTTTAATTTATGATAACTGAAGGAATCTGAGATTACTACTGACAGGACTTCCTTTTTTCATAAGATCACAGTAGTATAGAGGTGACATATTGCTTCACGGAGAACTATAAAGTGCAGGTCTGTCTTGTGCAGTGGTTTGCAGATGGAAAAATGTAGGAGTAAGGCAAGGAGCTGCAGACAAATCTTAATGTCTGCACAAGGTTCCAGGCCTTAAGGTTTCGGAAGTCTATTTTTAAACTTGGTTTCTTTGAAAAACTGAGACCTGGGACTAATGCTTGTCATTATGGTATAATGATCTATCTTCTTGCCAGAGTATTTGGGGATTACATTTCGCAGAGAAGCAGAGCTATCCGCCAGAGATTGTTCTTCATGTTCGTATCTGTTTTCCCTCTTTCCTAGTAAAGTCTATAGCCTTCCATAGTTCCTAAGGCATTAAAACTGTGCAAATATCTTCTCTTCCAGATTTCAACATGCCTGTCTCTGCCCAAGCTGACTGTTTCTGGCAGCCCGCTCAGGGATCTTGATGAGTAAGAAGCCAGCATCCTTGGTCCCAGGTCCTTGCTGGGCAGCTTGCTTAAGTCTGCCCAAATCGTCTGGGTATCAGCAAAGATAATTGAAAGACTGAGCTAATACAACCAACTTTAAGAGAAAACAATAGGAAAAAAAAAGGAAAAATGCCCCTGTTCGAGGATACTTGACTAGATACCATTCCACAAACAATGCCACCACCAAAGACCTCTCAGCAAAGGAAATAAATCTTCACTGCCCTGATTCCATGCTCAGCCTCCAATTTCACCTAGTTCTAGATAGGGAGGAGGTATTAGTGCATTAGTATTCAATATGTTTGTATATGCAATTGTATGCTATGCAATCAGAAGGTTGTGTGGCTTCTGAGACAGGTGACAGTCCTCCAAACTCTCTGGAGCAGAGACCCAAAGAGCTCTGTGAATGACAAAAGACCTCTGTGGGTAGCATATGATCTACGTATTGTGTGTGTGATATGGCAAATGCATGAGCTGCCTACTGGCTACGAAAATACTTGGAAAATTTTTCACATATGGGGGCTTGAGCATATGATTGCTCCATAACATGATAAGTTACACATGTCTAGGCACTGAACAATTTTGATCGTGATACTCAGGTGCATATTACCCCTGAGTTCTCAAATCCTTTCCATGAGGTGATGCATTCCTCCAGTCCCAAAGAGCTCTCCACTGTGAATCAAATACCTCAATGTGATGAAGACTATTTTCCATGGGTTTATTTATAGAAAGGAATTCTTGTATCACATGTTTTATCTATCTATTATACAGTCTGACTGAGAATGATGCTTCATGTATAAGACAAGTAGATCCACCAGTCAATGCTTATTATTCCCTTACAGCAGAGATGCAGACAAATGTACTTCATAACTGTGACTGCAAACCACTTGAAAGTAGGATTTGAAACAGTCAGGAGAAGTAATGTAACAGAATACAAATGAGAGAAGCAGATTGAAAAGCACAACCAATATGTCCTTCCCATCTTGGCATTTTTAGGGTCCCAAATACAAATTTCTTTGGTTTTATTCTCTCCCTTGTTTGACATACAAAGGCTTGCAGCAGTAAAAGGGAAGCTAGGGAGAAAGAAATTGTATGTAGATAAGGAGAAGACTTCTGTATGACAGAAGCACTGCAGACTTGATTTACTCCTTATCTGCTGGGAAATAAAATGAACAGGAGGATGCACGCTAAATTTGAAACAGGGATCAGACTCCTTCCAATTTACAAGAACTGTTCCAGATTAAATGGTCTGTTCAGACTTGGAGATTACTTTGGATGGAAATAACTAGATAAGCACTCTTGCTATTTTTTAAAATACTCTTACTGCATTGGTTTCAGAACTCGGAAAGAAAACCGAAACTGTGTGTAAAATACCCCTCAAAATAGCTTAACAAGTGAAATGAAGTGGATTTAGAGGCGATACAAAGTGATCACAAACTACAATTAAAAAAACTGCTGGGAAGATAAAGTATTAGTTTTTTCTTGGTTTTTTAAGACCTTGTTTTAACAATATGCCTCATAGTCTGCCCACATTTAGGCACACAATTTAAGTAAATTGGGTCTAAATGAAATGGCTGGCAACAAACAGCAAACTGTGTTTTCAGAAATACATGAACAGTTTTTTAATATGGTTATTGTTAGTCACGGCAGAGTAGCTCACTGTACTTCTCAGTCTCCTCAGTTTGTTCTGCATCATGATTTGATTCTGCAAAAGTCATTGGGCTCCTCTACCTGCTTGCCTAAAGAAGCAGTTCACATATATCTTCATGCTCTGAGTTTTGCTCTTGTTCAGTGGAAGGCTGAAAACTCAACATAACTGCAATTTCACACAGTGTTAGTACAAAACTTTATGGGACTGGGACTAAATCTACACTCTGCAGTCAATTGTGGCCACATTAGGGCCATTATCAGCTCAGGCAGTTACTGAAAATACTAAAATAAAGTTTCACACTACTTGTCCTGCTGATGTGTTTACCAGGCCATATTATCTCCTCCGCATGAATCCAGATATTGAGGATGCTATTACAAGGTCATAAAGAAGGAAAACCAAGAGAACAAGAACTATCTCCTTCCCCACTATCCCGCCCTCCCCCTATCTGTCCCCCTCTGATCTTTAGTGACCTTCTTTTAGACGGGGTGTAAAACCAAATTTAGTTCTCAGTTACGCTGATGTGTATCTGATTAAACCCACTGCCATCATGAGAGATATTCTGGTTTTACACTGTTATAGGAGATAGTAAGTTTTGGCAAGCACCTTTATGTAGCACAGTGTAAACAGCTTGCTCTCGTGCAAACAAATTACAAAATTGTGTACAGAGTAAGAGAATCTCTGCTTTTAAGCTGTCGTTCTCAAGAAGAGGAATTAAGTCATCCGACTTGGATATGTGTAATCCTCTTGAATTCTTCAAATTTACAACTTTTTATTGCTATGTAAACTTGACTTTCCTTGTAGAGATGCTGTTTTCTAATTCCTTCTTGAGGATATAATTTTAAAAGATCATACTGTATCTAGTCATCTTCACCATCTGATGCAATTTAAGGAAAAGAAAAAAGACCATTAAATATAGTTAACACAGCTTGGCTCTGTCTTCTTGTTACTCCCCTACAGGCAATGGAAAAGGAGCCCAGAAAACAATTTGTTTATTATAAGCAGGTCAGTCCTCGGGGGGATTCATGGAATCACGCAGTGGGAGAGGACAATCATGGCACTGAAATGGTGGGTAATTTTATTTGTTCCACTTGATGGTCACAGTGGCATCATGCTGGCCAATTACTCTTGAGTCAGCAGGTTTCAGAGGTTAAGACCCCCTTGTGGGTTGCAGCACTGCAGGCAAAGTATTCAGGCCAGATTGAAACCGTTTCAACAGCAGAGACGCCAGCCGCCTTCTCCCTTGGAGTTCTCCTTTTTCAACTGTGTACGAGACATACATGTGATAAAATAGGCATGTCTCTAGCATCGAGACAGCTTAATTATTGAGAGTGGAAAAAATGCCAGCTTCAGATAAAGAAAGGAAGAAAATCAGCCAGAGAGACAGGCTATGCTGAGGAGGCATGAAGCGAACAAATATTGCAAACTTTGACACCAGGTTCCAAAGGAAAGATTGTGTCTGGGAATAATCCTCATGCCAATAGCCTACTAGTGTTTCAAGGCTGCTCAATCTTTAACAATTTCATCACATTTTTCTCCAGTGGAAATGTTTCAAGCTACTTCTTCAGTGATCTGTAATTCTAAGGGGAAAAACAGCAGCAAAGCATTTGCTTTACCAGTAGAACCTGCCACAAGTGATTGGGCAGAGGCGGATATGAAAACCAAGAGAGCAGAAATAATGTGTGTGAGGGAATTGGGCAGGAGAGTTGTCCAGGACAGGCTGAAATTGTTCCATTAGGCTTAGATGAAATTCATTTAGTGACTCACGTTTCATTTGAATTGGGGTATGGGAAGCAAGGAAGTGGCATTTTATCCTCTTAATGATAATACTACTGTTATGATCTCAGAAACAGGGGAGGCTTCTCAGGCTTAAGCTCTGTTGTGTATGTGACATTTCAGGCTTAAAACATCTCAAGTGTATATTTCCTGTCAGAAATATTATGCTGTGAGAGCTATTCAGTTCCTGAAGGATACACTGGAGAGTTAAGATCCATGCTTTAATTTTTTTTTTTTGCTAACATCATGCCAGTTTGAACTTTCTGGAAAACGTCTCAAGAATCTCAGAAGCAAGACATAGATGTATTATTATGATTAATAACGGCTCTAATTTATCCAGAGCCTGCTCTTGAGAGACAGAAATGATCAGTGGGACTGATGTCTTGCTCTGCAGAACTGGACTGATGACGTTTTAAGCTTAATATACATGTCAGGCTATTTGAATTTGCAGAAAACATTGGAATGTAGTAGAATGAGACCAAATGTACATAATCAGGATTTTATTTTTTAATAATTTTATTATTAAGAGTAATTTTTCCTTCTTCAGCAATAGGAGGTTGTGAGAAAATTTTGATTATGACAAATCCTGCAACTAATATTTTCAGATCAAAATGCATTTTGATCTGTAAAATGCTGGTGCATTGCTTTTTTTTTTTTGGAAGACATTTCCCAGTGAAAGGAGGAATCCAAGGCAGAAAGTTTTTCTAATCCTTTTTATTCCTCTAGCACCACTTTATACGACACAAAACCTGGAAAAGTCTCACAATGGAAAGTCCTCACACTATGGCTGTAGAAAGCCATGTATCTGAGCATCAAAATTGGAGTAAAGCCCAACTCAAGCTCTTGTAAATCAGGTACACTTTACACTGCAGTGATTTGAACAGTGGCAGAAAAGTTAAACACATACATGCTTAGGCTGCTTTCTGAGCTCTGCTCACTGTGAGTGTTCAGCCATTGTTAGAGATGTCTAATGACCAAAGGGCTCGTGAGACTTCAATAAAAAAAAAAAAAAAAAAGATAATAACTTTAACATCTTAATAATGATCTATTTAGCAGCCTGGGAATCTTTTTATTTGAAAGTTCAGAATGTGAAACAGAACCTAGGAGAAAGATCAGAACAAGTCTTTTCCAGTTGTGTTTCACTGCTTGAACTACACATTCACTTCTCCTGCCTGAACAGTTGCCAATTAACCCCTGCATAACATACACAGAGGCAATGAGTCTATACAGTTCAGAGGCAGTCCTACTCTGAGCTGCATCTAAAACACTACTTCATCTTTCAGATTTTGCTCCTGTTTATTTTACCTTGGATTCTAAGCCAGGGAAGATGTTAGACTAAGAACAAATTGGCCTGAAGAGCAAGCTCTGGGACGAGGGAAACTGGAGGAAATATATAGTTTCTCTTTCCACTGCCATTAATAAAACACTAAATAGGAATATATACTTTTCATTCTTTACACTAGTGGAACAAGTGATATTGCTAAGAACAGTATAACTTCTTTGGTTTACTTGAATACACTGGTTTATTAAGTGTGTATGGTGAGAATACAGTGTTTTAGAGATGATTGTCAGTGATGGTATAGAGCTTGTTGTGCTTTGGATGCCCTGGGAAAAATAAGGTATAATTAATTGTAAATACTCAAGTTTGTTTTCATGGCCTATATTTTCCACTTGAGGAAGCTCTCTTTATGAGATGGAAGACCTGAAGGAATAACTGATACATGCAGCAAATTTGTAAATCAATAAAAGAAGGAATGAGGATATCTTGCTGCTTTACTGATACAGGCTTAAATAGATTGTGTACCAAATTAAAAGAAAAGATGAGTGGTGAACTTCCTAATTTATCCAAATCAGGATAAGAAATTTAATTCATTTATTTTAAAGGTTTTTAACATAAATAAATCATAATCAGAAATAAAAAAGACATGAGAATATATTTTTAATGATAAGAACCTGTATTTAAATATCCAGCTTGTTGTCTATTCCCAATGCTTATTTAGTAATTTTGCCTATTGTTATGATTTTTCTGGGGCCTGGAGGATGGGATGATAAGAAACATGTCAATGAACAATAGAAAGAAAAAAATGCAGTAATTTGTGGGATTTCCAATCTTCTCATTCATTTCTCTTGAAAGAGTCTGTAAGATTTCACCATTTACTTCACCAAAATAAAATAGTATCTGTTCTAATTAAATATACCAAGAGCATTTCAGGGAACCATGAAATAAATGTCTGTAGAGAAGTAATTTTTTTGAATGATATACTGTACAAATTATTGGGGTAAAATCTGTCACACAGAAAAGATATTTCAGCCCTTAGGTGTATTTATGAATATGCAGAAACAACCTCAGATGTTGAGAGTCTCAGCAATCTGTTGTAAACATGTGTCCTTGTGTGTGGATTTTCATGTATGCACAGGTATGGATTGATAAAGATCTACTGAACTAAATGCTTCAGGGGAAAACAATTCAGGACTTCAGTTGGAAGACTTATTTCTGACACTTCTTGAAGTCAGGTTGACAACATATGGAATTAGCCCATCTCCTACACATCTCAGATAACTCTGCACCTAGTTCCCTCACTAAATGTCACTTTTAGGGACTTTGCCACCATGACAATAAAAAGAATAAGAGTTCTTGCCTTGCAAATTAAAACCTCTGTGAATAGCTGGCAAAGGAAAAAAATACATGATTAGTCATTGCTGAAATGCCTCTTCATGTGAGGGGAAAGCACATGATTTTACATCCAGTCACACTGCTGCCACACACATCCATCAATTCTGTTGTACCTCAGTAGAGTGAAAACAAGGCTAGAATTTAGAAGGGTTCCGTAACCTGAATTAAGACTATAAATGAATTTGAAGTTCCATGGCTGGAACAATAAATACATTTCGTAAATATGATCCAAATAATTTAATTTTTCTCTAGGACTTTTTTGTTCACATGAAAATATAATGCCTCCCTCCAAATTTGTTTTTTATTACTTATTTTCTAACCATAGAATTGCAGAATTCTTGGTGTTGGAAGGCATATCTGGAGATGCTTTCATTGAAGCCCTCTATTCAAGCATGGTCAGCTAGAGAAGGTTTCCCAGGACTCTATCCAGGCAAGTTTTCAGTGTCTCCAAGGATGAAAACTCCACAGCCTCTCTGAGGAATCTGTTCCAGTGCGTGCTGCATTCAAATTGTTTCTTTGCAGCTGCCTGCAATAAAAGGTAAGGAGATATAAGACAATATTTACAGGTTCTAGAAAGAAGCCATCCTCTTGCACTGATTCATGCCCTGCAGTGAGCATTTGTTTCTGGTTAATCCTGGGAACTTCCTGGATTAGACACCACCCATCTGGTCGAATTTGAATCAGTTTTTCCCCTTCAAGTGGTCCAACCACTTCTGCAAAGTATTCAGGTGCAAAGAAGAAAAAGAAGAGGTTGGACTCTGACTCACACACATCAATCCAGGCACAGTCCAGGGAGATGGATTTCAGCCTGTATTATGCCTGATAGGAGAGTTTAAATTTGAATTTAGAGCATGACCTCCTTGATAGCACCTCCCAAATTTACTATTCAAGTCAGCCTGCATAAGGCTAGATTTTAAATAGGCCAGCATTTAAGTCCAGCTTTCTTCCTGAAAGCTTCTGAAACGCTTTTAAAAATAGCAGTAGAGCTTTTGGTGTTAAGTCACTGCCTGCAATTCTCCTCAGGTCTGCTGTTCTATGAGTTCTTCACATAAAATTTGCAGAATGACAGCCACCTGTGGAACGGAGCAGCCTGAAGGACAAGACACAGGGACAGATGCAGATCTTCTACTGTCCTTTCTCTGAAAAATGTCACATACTGCAAAACACACCATTTCCACACTGCCTTTGGAAAATGCTTTCTTGACAGAAACATTTTTGACCTTTGACCTGTAGAAAGTAGATATAATATTAATAAAATTTGGGATACAATGGCTCCAACTAGGCTCTGGAGCAAATTCCCACATTACAGTGTTTGTTGTCCCCTATTGTAGGAGAGGAAACCTACTGAAATGAACCTTGTTTATGTGCCCAAGAGTTCCTCTGCAGGGAAGTGGGATTGCTCACTGTTGTTTTGACCTGACGCACAGTGTGGATGTAACCAGATGTGCACCTAGAGACTGGGACTGTGGGGTACACAGGGAAATGCACCCACCCTGTCCTGTGGATAGAGCCATGAGAATCTGCTTTCCTGTTAGCCCTTACCCCCTGGCCTTTCCAGCATTTGTCTGGCATGTTCTGCAGGCACTACCTAGTGGGGAGCCAGAAAAGAGAAGACTGTGTCTATTCACTGGAACCTGGAGCTTTGAAAACTCCAGCGTAAGACTAGCACAGCACTTGGCAGCTGAATGCTGATTGTGTGCTGTGTGGGGTGAGAGGTTATAATTCCCAGCTCCTGGGCTGAGGTGTGGATGAAGGAGGATTGACTTTGTGGTGATTATCCTTTGTATGTGTAAGAAGAGTCTCATAGTTATCTCTCTTAAAAGATGGACTACAGAGCTGCATGGCTCAGATTCTCCTTTTTAAGAGCATCTATGTAGAAGTAAGATTTTTATGTTGATTTTCCAGAAGGTTTCAGAGGGTGTAGAAAATGTAAAACTTTGTAGTTTCATGTGAATTCTTGCTTCAGTGCAGATTGGGAATAGGTCTGATGTGATGCTGTGAGTGCTCTGCACAGCTGTATTGCTCACACCTGGTTAGACCAGTGTTTCCTGAATGCATCAGATTTCCTGAACACACATGATATATTAATATGCACAGGAAGATACCTGGCTCTTTATTTTGCTCTGCTGAAGCTTGCTGAACATATAGGAGAAATCTAACCCTAAAACCTCAGCTGTGTCCCAACTTAATTTGAGCTAGAGACAGAGGATAATGCAGGTGCATGGTAAACTTACACAGGGACACTGTAGTCATGTGCTGCCATTAAAGTGTCAGGGAAATGTCTGAGTAAAGAACAAAACCTGCCTGTACTCTAGAAGCATAAGGAAGATTTCTTAACTTATACGGAAACTAGGTGCCAGCATATTAGCTTTGGAAGCCATCCACAGGCTGGTTCATTGGGCCATGCATTTTATGTGGCTCAGAAGTAGGAAGTGAATGGAAGGGGAAGGTGGAAAGAACATTATTTTTTTCAGTGTTGAGAATATCAGAAACCCTCCAAGGAGATGCTACTCCCAGTGAAAGTTTTCTGTTTTTACAAATATAATCCAGTAGGCTGTTGCCTGCAAAACTAAGATAAAAGGTCACATTAAATAGTGGAGATCATCACTATGGTGTTCTCCCATGTTTTCATTCCATGCTTTGGTCAGCCTGAGAACAGGTTTCTCTGGTAATATTTGTCATGTCCTTGGGGTCTGTCCTAACTGAAGCCTTTCTGGATGAAGTGCCAATATTTCTCTTTGAGAATTGTCTGCCATTGCAGTCCCCTTTTCAGTTGCTTGAAGGCGACTACAAGTCTACCGGTTATACTTGATTGCTGTAAAAATCTGTTTTTTCCTGGGTAACTATAGGAACAAGAGATGCTTTGTAGGGTTTTTTTTTAAATGAAAAGCAAGATTTTGGAATAGAGAGAATGGAAATGTGCCCAGTCTTAATAATACTGATCAAAAAATAAAGTATCATTTACACCATCACTTTAATTCTATCTCTGCTTATGTGCAGAAAATGTTTCCATCTATATGTCTGTATATATGTACTCCCATTTGTATGTATGCATACACATACATGTTTAAAAGGACTTGTTTAAACTTAAAAAATGGGAAATGCAACATAGCTGGAACAGATTAAAACGCATGACTTTAGGTGCACCAGAAAACATATTGCACCTATAAGGACTTTTTGTTTTTAATTCAATCCTACCATAAAGTAATTTATTACCCATTGCTTGTTTTTCTAGAAAGGCCAGTGCAGCATCATTTGCTGTCTGATTGACAATGTAACTCTGTTTTTACAACTTGTAATTTAAAACAGGAAGGCTGCCATTCACATCAGTTAAGAAGTCTACATTTTAGATTACCTTGAAAGGTTCACCTTTGGCATAAGTTACTGGGAAGTTCAAACAACTAAAACCAAAACGCAGCATTCCTAGCTCAGCTTAGTCCATGCATATGTAGTGACTTGCAAAATCCAAATCAGAAGGAGTAATTAAAGAAATGCATTTCCCTTCAATTCCACATTTCCACCAACTTACTACTTTTCCCTTCAAAGAGCAGCAGAAATTGTCATTTTACATTCCTCAACACCAACAGCAACAGTTCAGACCCTGCAAGCCTGGCTTGTCACCTGATCATACATTGAAATCTGCAGCTAATCAGTACTGGTCCAACTAGGAAAGGTCACAGCAATCCTGCTGAAATATTACCGAGGTGTTTCAAGACATGGACATTATTCATCCTCACTAAAACCAGGCAAGGAATAAATAAAGTGAATGCAAAAGGATTAACTCTGGTATATTTGCTGTAGTATCACCATGACATGATCTGTTTCTAGCTCTTCTTCTGCCATTAAATGAACATTTTCTGACCCCAGTTCCCATCACAAGCCATGCCAAAATCCTACCACTTAAGCATTAATGTCTGGGCTATACCTTAGGCCAAATCCTTGGAGCAAGGTGTGTAAGCTGTACAGTCCTTATATCAGGTCTGTGTCAGGAACTCTTACCAAGATTGTAGCACTGATGTTTTTATGCTTTCTTCTCTCTCTTTTTTCGTTTTTTTTCCTCCTACACTTCTGTACTGACAAAAGCTAAGGTCTAGTGGTGCGATATTAGCTTGCAAGTTGCTCTTGGGCCTGGGCAGCCAGGAGAAGCACTGCTGGACACTTTGTCATTATGAGTTGTGTATGTGCTGGTGGGGTTTGCTGCACAGTTACATCAGCAAAATCTCCTGGAGGGAAGGATTGTTTTTGGATACTTCACTGAAATATTGGCCTGCTTTTTTTCCCAGCTGCACCAGATCAGAGCATGATGGCTCCTGGCAACATGTTAGGCACCACTAGCAGAGATTTAAAGAGCATGAGAACAAGGCTAAAGGACAAGTCATTCACAAGAGTGGCTCTGGTTCAAGGGAGGAGAGAGTCCTGCCTGGGAGAGTTTGACTTGGTCATTACCCTGTCAGTGAAGGAGCCATGCAAATGCATGGTTTGACTTCACATGGCACCCCTTCAAAATATGTCTTTCTTCTTTCAAAATGAGGGACTGTAGGATACTGTGCTATAGTGTTCATCTGTGTAGGTAATATATGCTGCAATTTTAGTTATGGGCTCCTAAAAAAAGTATCATGCCAGATTCTAGGATCTTTCTTAGACAAAAACTCTCTTATGTTTAGGAACAAAGCAAGGTAAGGAAAGATTATCTGGACTGGAAGTCCTAAAAACTGTTTCCTGTTTAAAAGGGGGGACAAAAATCACTCGTATAATGGCAACATATTTGTGTTTGTACAAATGCTGCAGAACAGATCCTTCCTCTCCATTAGTGACCTAAGAAGCAAGCAGGCATTTATTTTCTTTAAGAACTATGACACTTCTTCTCACAGTGTCAAAGCAGCAAGCATTCTACATGCAGCAGTTCCCTTCTCAAACATATCAGCCTCAAGTGCAAAGAGAAGAGCCATAATTTCTTGTTGTCTTCCAGAGATCTCTTGTGAAATTTTCACTTTTTATTTTAAACAGGGAGATATAAACAAGGGGGAAAGGCATTTAGCAAAGTGTTGTGATCTAACCCCAGTCAGCAACTAAGTACCACACCAGCCGTTTTCTCATTTCCCTGCACGCCTGGTGGGGTGGGGAAGAGAATCAGAAAGAGGTAGTACTCTTGGTGGGTTAAGAACAGTTTGATAATTCAAAAAGAGTTAAAAACATGGTGAAAAGTAAAGAGAGAAAGATAGAGCGAGGAATAAAATCCAAGAGAAATGTGACACACAATAAAGTTGCTCACCACCTGCTGACTGATGTCCAGCCAGTTCCTGAGCTATGATTGGCACTTCCCAGCCAGTGCCCCCCATTTTTATACTGGGCATGCTGTTCTGTGGTAAGGAATATCCCTTTGGCCAGTTCAGGTAAGTTGTCCTGGCTGTGCTCCCTCCTGTCATTTTGTGCAGCTGCTCGCTGGCAGAGCATGGGAAGCTGAAAAGTCCTTGATTTAGGGTGAGCACTACTTAGCAACAACAACAGTGTGTTATCAACATTACTCTCATAATATATCCAAAACAGAGCACTTTAACAACTACTAAGAAGGAAATTATCTTCCAACTGAAACCAGGACACAAAGAAGAACAGAAAAAGTTTCTCAAACTTACAGGAGCTCAGATTGGATATCATGTCTGCAAGTTATCTGCAAAATGGTGAGGAATTATACTTTCAAAAATCACTTGTACTTGGCCTAATTAATAAGTACATATTGTACATTCTTTCCATTAGCATGTAACAAAGAACCAAGGAGAAAGATGTTAAAAAGGCTATAAATCTACCACAAAAGCTCGGAATTGCAACCTCATCCTTGTTAGCACAGTCTGACACAGAAACTCCAGCAGTGCAGGAAAAGGCAAGAACTCATCACAGATCGTTCTTATCCCTGTTCAGCCTGAGCAACTATAGAGGAAGAAAAAAGGGGTTTACTAGGAGAAAGGATCCAAATAGGTCAGTGTTTTAGGAAGAAGAAGATACCTAGGCTTGCAGACTTCTGGCTATGCTCCCTTCTTAGCACTATATACCAAAACAAATATATATGATGCAGAACATGGGATTGCACTGCAGCAAAGGGTTATTCGATTTCTGTCAGCAAACATCCATGTAGATTCAAAACCTTTTGACAGGGGCAAGTCCAAAGTTCAAGGTGAGAAAACCACTCTATGGGACAATCCCTGGATGCCCTGTACATAGAATTGCTTCCACCAGAACAGCACACATAGACATAAAAACTATAGGAGCTTTCTATCATGTTTGTCAAAAAAAAGTCAGTTTCCTTCAGGGATCTATGTAATTTTGGCAAAAAGGAAGCACAATTTTTTTTCTTTTTTGTTGAAAGTTTTAGGCTAACATAAAAACCAACCAGCATTGTGGCAGGACTGTTTCTTAAAATATTTCCCCAAATTTAAATCTGCATATTTAATTTTACTTGTTTTTATATAGATACAAAAATATATATAGGTTATCATGATTTTGGATGTTCTTGTAATTAATAGTTTCTACACTTGTAATTTAAAAAAATATACTACAGTCTTAGTTTTGACTACATGTTGTGGCAATAAGAGCAATGATGAGACATACCTGATTAATCAGAGTCAAAATTTCTTCTCAAAGCTAAGCAGTGCCAAATTTTTGAGGTTTTCCTGGTGCAGAAGACTGACCTGGAAGATTATTTGTAATTGATATTTACTGCTTGTAAATATCTTCTAACTACAATGTCCTCCTTTTAATTGAAGGCTAACATTTCAACAGCCCCTGGGATATTTTTTTTGTTTTATCCTTGTTCCAAGAACCCCTGTTGTCCTGCCAGTGTGACCAGCTGGCATATTTTTCTGTGGACTGACAAAGGATTTAGGGTCAAATATGTAGGAGCAGCTCTCAGTCGATTGCTGTGACCACCAAACTACAGCCATGACTTTCAAACCTCTGAGAAAAAGTCCCTGGGAAATGAAATTATTGACAATTTGCAACTATTTTTTTTTCTGCCGAGAGTTGGAAGAGTGGGGACAGAAAAGAGGGGTGGAGCAATTTCTTGAAACTACCTAGGAGCAGAAAGCCATTTTGTAAATAAAAAATGACTTTTCTGTCATTAAATGAGAGCTGTCAAAAAATCCTGACTGTTTTTGAATGTTGGCCTTGTCCAGTCAGAACTAGTTAGGATCTGGGCTGAGATGCCAAGCTGTTTTACAAACACCACGAAATGTCCATCACGAGTCACAAGATTCTTTTTTCAATTTCCTTAGGACATAGCAACCTGGCCTGGTTTCATGTATTACAGATGAATAGTGAATACTTTGCTATAAATCTTGGTGAACTGTCTTGCAAAATATCTTTTTATAATGCTTTAAAAATGTAAAAAAATTAATGACTTAATGCCAAATACAATGAAGCTTTAACTGAGATGGGGGGATTTTTATTAGTCTTTTATGCATAATATTATTACTTTGAGTTGCTGATTGTTTATAATTTAATTTTCACTGAAGTTACTTAATAACTGTCACTTTTCATTCTTTTAACTCTTTATTCATTGTCAGCTGTGGATGATCTGCCAGCCCACATGAGAGGGCAGGTTACATTCAAAGGAATTTTCTTTGGTTTAGGGACATGTGCAAAATCTGAGCTAATTGCAGTGCAACTTTATACTTTAACTGCTTCTTATTAGCGACTTAGCAGATGTCTGATGGTACTCTGATGTTCAGAGCTTGTACTGGGAGCCCACTGCACTCAGTGAGAGGTAGGCACTTCTCTGAGGGGGATCTGCTAGACCAAGCTCCTGCATTCCCAGGTCATGGCTTTGGAAAGGTGTGGGGAGGTGATGGTCAGGGGCTGCTGCCATTTGATGGCCCAGCATGGAACATTTGTTGCTCAGACCCGTGTCTCGGGCTATGTAGAAGTCAAAGCAATGCCCACATCTCTCTGCCATTAAAAGATCCATGGTCTCCTGACTCTGACTCCCTCTTAGACACATCTGGGAAGGAGATGACTCCTAGGCAAGGCAAAGAAAGAAGTAATGGAACGGGCTAAAGCATGAGAGGAAAGGAGAATGCAGGGGCTTTGCAAAGTGAAGAACGGCTTTCTGTAGTCTCCTTTGGTTAGGCAAAAGGTTCTGTTTGATAGGATAAATAAAATAAACTTCTAGGAAACTATTCTGATCCAGAATGTGTGACATTCTCAGTCAGTCCTATGCCAAATGCATGGACAAACAGCTTGAAGAATACCCTCCTTAGACTTTGTCCTGCTAGACAACACCCTTGTGTTTAAATCCACCTTTTAAATTGAAAGGTGGTCTAGCAACAAAATGAGGGACCTCTCTGAGGGATTTTCTGAAGTAGATCCCCCAAGCCAGGGCTGAAATGAAAAGATTTGTGTGTTTAAATGTGCAACTCTACATCTATTTGTGTGGGGAAAAAAAAAAATAAGGTGCGAATATCAGCATGTACCTCGGTTGCTCTTCCAAGTTTACAGAGTGAATGCTACTAAAAATATTGGAAACATGTGAATTTGAGCTGGTATTCATGTGATTCCTGTTTTCCATGTCTTCTTTTTACAAAAAAAAAAAAAAAAAAAAAAAGAAAAAGAAAAAAAACCCTAAAAATATGATTGTATAACTGAAAGATATAAAAGGTCTTTTATTCCTTCTTAGCAAGGGCTGCCTGTGACCTTCATCCTCGCAGCTACTTAGTGTATGCACTGGACAGAACAAAGAGGTACACAAACAAGAGCTGGGAATATTCAGTACCCAGGTAAAAGGGATAGAGGTGACAGATGCAACAGGAAGCAATAACTGCATCACTTTTGTCTTGCAGAGATGTGGGGAAAACAAAAGAAGGAGGGCCATGATCGAGCACTTATGTTTTTGTACCCAAAATGGTGAGTGCATCAGAAAAAAAAATCGCTTGTTTGGATGACATTCTTGAAGTATTGAAGTATAGAAAGGTAAGTGAAGAGGAACAAGGTGAGCAAACTGCCGAACATGTAAAAACAGCACCATTATGAACTTGTTAATTGTATTTTATTTTTTAATCTCTAGTTTGGTTTGGCTGAGGCATCCTTATCCTGCAGTCTGCAAGGAAGCAGGGCAATTTTTGCTGTCCCTGGAAAACACAGTCCTGCACTCCACAACCTTCAAGGTTCCCATGGGCTTCGTATGTATTTAGAAGGAACGACATTTTTTGGGAAGAAGCAATGGAGAACGCAATTATTTTTTGTTTCTTTTCTACTGCTTTGGCTCTTCACAAAATTTATGCATCCTGTCAGCCTCCTGTGAGAAACTGAGTGGTATTTCCACCTCAGCACTGGTGCAGCCCATCTGCAGCACTGGGTCCAGTTCTGGGCTCACCAGTATGAGGCTGACATGAGAATACCAGAGTCCAGTGAAGGACAACAGAAGTAATTAAGAGATTGAAGCATCTCTTGTATTTGTGTCACTGAGACCCCAAGATGAGCTTGAAAAGAAGAAGCGCAAGGAAGATCTTATTAAAGTGTGTAAGCTCCTGATGTGAGGGAGTGGAGAATACAGTCAGACTTTTAGTCCTGCCCAGTGACAGGACAAGAGGCAGTGCACACCATCTGAAGTACAGAAAATTCCATATAAATGCAAGAAAATCCTCTCTGGTACTATAAGTGTGACTGAACACTGGCACAGGTTGCCTGAAGAGGTCATGGAATCTCCATTTTTTGAGATATCAAAGCCCCACCTGAACACATTTCTGTGTAAACTGCTTTCCTGACCCTGTTTTGAGCAGGAGGGTTGGACTAGTCAATATGCAGAGGTGATTTCCCACCTCAATCATTCCATGATCCTTGACCCACTAGAACAATTTCTTCTTATTTCTTGCAGCTATCCTTTGATACTACAATATATGCAGGTTGGAGTGCATGTCTCACCTTCTAATTCTCATCTTTCTGTGAATCAGAGTTATAATTCATATAATCTAACTTTCAGAACACCTACTTAAAAGAGACAAAACCAAACACTTGGGACAGCTAGTAAAACCATTATTTCCAAAGCAATAACACTCATAACTGAAAATGTCTTATTCAAGAATAAAACTATGTTTTCAAATTAAACATTGGTTTATTTTGTGGCAGGGGAAATCAGCTGTAGCACAAGACATCAGAATTAAATTACCAGGTTTCCTATTGTTTTAATTTTCATTGAAATTATGGGATCTTTACAGCGTTTCATTTTTATATGATTTTATGGGGCTTAGAGTAATAGGCCCTGAGTTTGCTTAATGACAACAGGAACTATAATAATCTAAATAATAGAGAAAAATACAAAAGAAAGATTTCATGGTGCCTTAATCCAAGAGGCACTTTGTTTAACCCTTTGGTGAGCGTATAATATGCTTTTCCTAGCTCTGCAATACATGGTAGGATAATTGCAGTGCTTTGAGCCTAAAAGTGTACTTTGTTCTGTCTTCATTTCACGCACATCTCCCTCCATTCTGCAGCCTCTGGAGTGAAGAGCATGCCCAAACAGAAGCAAGGGAAGAAAGACATGGAAACCAAAGTGAATCAATTATCGCCTTCAGCCTTGAGAAATTCATATATTTAACTTGTAACTTCACAAGTGCTGAGGTGGTTCTGCTTTTCTCTGAACACTGAAAGAACATTGAAAGTAGGTTAACAGAACATCCTAAAAGAAGACCTGGGCCACATTCTGTGAAAAAAAAAAAAAAAAAAAAAAAAAAAAAAAAAAAAAAAAGGAAAAAAAAAGTGGCAGAGTACAGGGACCATGCCTCCCAATGAAAGATTTTAAAAGTTTAAAAGATCATTTGGATATAGAATAAGAGATATGTTGTGAAAAATGTTGCAATGGCCAAAGACATTCCGTGGGCACAATGACCTTGGAGGGAGCTTCTCCATCGTGTGTTGAGAAAGTCATGGGAGTCATCAACCAGCAGCTCAGAACAGAATTCAATTTACATTGATAAATAGCTTGTGCAGGTGCAGAAGGGCATTTCTAAGGTAATGAGGTAAAACTATTAATGGGATATGTTTTGGAGAAAATCTTGACAGGGAATAGAAAGCAGTCACACAGGAAAAGCAGAGAAATTTAGCTGCTTGGGAAGTTTATGCTGCAACTGGACAGAGAGCTGGGATCTGTGATAGAGTGTTCTGTTTCAATTACAAAGACGAGCCAAAAGAGCTTCTAGCCTTTCCCATCTTTGTGTTTTATGAGTACAGGTGTTACAGGCATGCAAAGTAGCATATCTTAATTGTCATCTCCAAATCAGACCAGTTCCACTTGTGTTTGGTTTAGCATACTGTATTTTGATGAAGTTTTCATCTGATTTCCCTTGAGGACAGCAGTAGCATTTCCACTCAAGAAGTCAAGCTCTTACAGTATTTAATTTACTGCGGGTGTAGAGAGTTTAAAGTGGGAATTCAAACAATGGAAATATCTTTGTGGCACAGCACAGGAGAGCAAACCTAGAACAGTACAAATAGCTGTTGACTGCCAGAGCTTTACTCATACTCCAGTAAACTTTGCTCTGGGAAGAAGGAGCTGCACAAAGAGCTGCTGGAGCCTACAAACTTCAAAGCGAATGACATGGAAGTGCAAATCAATAGAGAAACCACATGAAACTTTTGAAGGGTATTTGATGCCTTCATGTGTTCATTTTGAAATGTTACCTCACAAATTCCCACTAACCCTTGAGAGTTTCTTGAACTCTCCAGCTATTTCCTGAAAAAAAAACAAACTAGCAGCTCCTAGGGAATCATTGTTATAACGTTTGGAGACTACGAAAGCTTCATTTGAGCTTTGTTTTTCAGTATCATCCTTTCTGTGGAGAAAAGGTGTAAAATTTCTGCCTATTGCCTGCATTATTCCAGTACAGTCCTGCTGACACCCTCCTCCAGAACTGGGCTGGAGGAGACACAAGGCATGTATGATCTATTGCATTATTTTGCTGAAACATACTCGTTTTCAAGAAATGATCACCTTGTGTTTACACATCAGCAACATCCTTGGTAAATCTCTTGGAATTTTATTTTTGCTATTATTTGTTCTGGTTGGTACCCTAGTGTAGACATAAGGGTCTTCAGACTGGATGCCAGCTGGTGCCTGTCTGTTCTCCAGCTTTGTACTTTGCTAAAAGATGAAAATGGTGTTGTTTCACACCAGTCAGTAATGATGAGACAGGATTTGTTGAAGCTGTAATACTTTCATGTAGTTCAGATCTTGCAGTGCTTAGTGAAATCACCTGAAGAAAAAAGATTTCTACTCTTTTTTATTACAGAATAATTTCTTTCCTGGGATATATTAGCTGATATACAGTTGTAATGCATTCACTTGGCAGTTCTGATATGTAATACATTTTAATAAAATATCTTTAATCATCTTGAAATTGCCATATAAAGTATATTATACTGTGACTTTACTACTTTAAAGGAGCATCATGCAAACATTGCTGAACTCCTGTAAGGCTCCACTGACTTTAATGAGCTTTGGATCAGGCCCATATTCCCTGATGTGAAAGTCTAAGGGAAAGTACTATAAGGCCTCTCTAATAGCATCCTTTCATCTGTTAAAATGCAAGAAAAGTGTATTGCTCTCAAATGTTTTTGATAAAATGTATTTCATCATGTTGTCATAGTGTTGTAAGTAGGAGAAAAGGAAGTGTTTTAAAGCACCGATCAGAAAAATACACTGTAAGACATAAAGCCTTTTAAAATGCAATGCATATACTCCTTTCTAATGTTTAGAACTTGTGGAATAAGTCTTCATATCTGAAATTCACTTTTTTCTTCATTTGATCATGTAGAGACATTCACATTTTTCTATGTTCCAAAGCGTGCACACAGTTGTTTAATGAGACCAAACAACAGAAATCTTACTTAAAAATGTTTATTGTAAAAAAGTGGCTAGAAAACAACATCAATTTCACTTCACACTTTCTTCAAGTTATCTATAGATGCTGCTATGGGCAACAATTTGCTTTCATTCATAACACATTCAATCATATAAAAATAAAAATATTTACATTATGTCCACATACTTTACAAAATCATCAATAAAAAAGGCACTTGGAGGGGTAATGCTGAAAATATTGCATTTCCTTTGTGCATTTAAAAAAATATTAATTGTAAAACTCCCATGGATCCCCTCTCTTGCACTTATTCCCGTTTTTTAAAACAAAAATGAAGTTTAGAGGAACTGTTCCATATTAAAGGATGGTCAAGCATGCACCAGGAATGTTTGAGGCTACAGTATTACCTTCTTTATTTATTTATTTTTTAAGGCACATGCAGTTAGTTTGTGGCTTTTAATTTTTCGTACATTCTCTTATATTTTTTCCCTCTTTTAGTTATGCAGTTTTAAAGCATTTCAGGTCATTAATAAAGGCCTTGGCTTCTAATAAAATAAAATAAAAAAAACACAGCAATGAAGAATATTAAACATTTACTAAGGTAAACTTGGAATACTTTTTAAGGCACCTGAGATAAATGGTGTCTAGCAAAATTCACTTGGGTAGTATTTTCATTAAAATTTCCACTTAAAATACTGTTTCTTTGGTTGAAATGGCTTGGCAGGAATGTATTAACTTTGAAGCCTTTTCTAAGCCAGAAAAGATGACCTACTTTGGCTTCATCTATAAAGAAAGTTGATAATGCTTCTTCCTTTAGATCTACTTGAAATGTCATGCATGGCGTCTTTCCCCCTATTTCAGAATTCACACTTAAGAATGCAAATGTGTGGCAGAACAGAAACTACTTAAAGCTCATCTCTACTGACATTCTAAGTTCTTCCACTAGTTTATTTGTTTGCTTGTTTGGTGGTGTATTGTTTTGTTGGTTTGGTTTCTTTGTTTTTTGGTCTGGTTTTTTTTTTTTTTTTGGCTGAAAAGTAGACGAGAAAAAACGCCTTTGGATTTCCACTTATCCTTTGGAACACAAGTGGAGAAATGCATCAAGTCCAGGTAAACATTGACTGCATGACTCAGTGTGCTACACAGCAGCCAGATTCCTCATGTTTGTGCAGAAGAGACATTCTGGAGAAAGTTTTGGAGCAATTTTTGCACTGGTATTTCTTCACATCTGAGTGGGTCTGCAGATGAGCCCTCAGATTGGATCTGTCTGCAAAAGCCCTGTTGCAGTGAGGACAGGAAAAAGGCTTCTCTCCTACAAAGGAAATATCAAGAGAAAATAGGATCAATCTTTAAAAAAAAAAAAAAAAAAAAAAAGTACATGTTTGGGACAGGTACAACCTGCTCTTATCCTAAGACAAAAAAGAACAAACAGAAATGACTTATTATAAGAAAAAAATGTCTAGTAAAAAGTTAATCAGGCCACAGATACAGCAGCTTTCAGCACTGTCTATTGAGGACATGTTGTAAAGTGCAGTCTCTGAAAACAAGCTGCTGACACCTTCTGCATCTACAGGTGCATGCAGTTCTTTTAGACTGGGCTCCTTCCAACATTTTCAAAGATTTTCATAGAACAGTTTCTGTCTAGTTCTCTGTGAATTACTGGGGAACAAGGGCTTTGACTGAAAAGCAGCAAACAGCTGTACAGACATTACATTGTACCCAGTGTTACACTCAAACCCCATTTTTGCATCAATAGAAAAATCCCAACCACTTTGCTGATGATGGATTTCTAATTCTTAAGGACTTGAGGCAGTGCATGCAAAACTTGCCAGCTGCTTAAGGAGTCAAAAAGCAGCCCCACATGCATTGCCTGCTTTATGCTGCCTGATTTCAGAGTCAGCTGGAGCCTTCTCAAAGTTAGCAATTCCCAAAGCCTGAAAGTTAACATAAAATACTTAAAGCAACAGCTTCAGTTAGTGGAAGTGGGCTACACCATCCTAAAATTACCAAGGAAGCAATGCTGATTTATGCCAGTATCTGGCCTGCAGTTATGAGACCATGCTACACCCCCCCCCCCCCCCCCCCCCCCTTTCCCTGCAAGAGGGACAATTTAGCCTTTTAACGATTCATTTGAAATTCCATGGATGCATTTCAAGGTTGGTTAAGAAATGCTGCTGGTTTTTCCACCTGTGGAGAAAAACAGCAAAAAAGCATCCCGATGTTATAGCAACAAGGAGCTGCAAATGTAACACCCGCTCTTACCAGTGTGAGTTCTAATGTGTCCTTGAAGCAGCCAGGGTCTGGAGAAAGCCTTGCCGCAGATCTTGCAGACACAAGGTAGCGTGTGGGTCCTGATGTGCATCTTAAGCGCTCCCAGGCTGACGTACTCCTTGTCACAGTACTTGCAGCTGAACGATTTCCTGGACTGGGCATCACAGTGCAGCTGCTTGTGTTTGGCCAACCCAGAGAAAGTCGAATAGGTCTTGTTGCACAAACTGCACTGGAACTTTTCGGCTTCGATGGCATGAGGGTCTGAAAGCTTTGACTGGATTCTCTCTTCTTCATCGCTAATGGGGCTTTCTGAACCGCTGTGATCTTTGGAGGAGGTGTCAGAAGGTGGAGGTGGGCTGACTCTTCCCAAAGACGAGGGGTATCCAGAAAGCGGAGAGAGGTCATTGGGTAATGGAGACGGCAGCAGCCCAGTTGTAGTCCACACAGTGATGGGGTTGTAAGCTACTGAGCTCAGGATCTCTGGCTGCGGTATGATAGGGACTGGATAGCTTTCGTACAGGTATGGGGATATGATCACTGGAGAAAGAAGAACATTTTAAGGTAAGAGAACCAAAACGTACCTCCAAAACCAGCAAAATTAACACTTTGAGGATTAAAAGCTGCATAAGTGAAACACTCAGTAGGGCAATCCGAGCAGAAGGGGGATTCAGGAAATACTGTTTCATACATATATTCTTATGGGTAGAAACAGAGCCTGTGAACGGGCAAATTGCAGCTGGAGAGTCCCTTCAAGGCAGCATGCTGCTTCTAAATCTGTGCAGCCTGACACAATGAAGCAGTGAAACTTCCTGAAGGATTTGAACAAAAGTTTCAATTCCACCACCAACAGATACAGAACAGGAAAACTCCAAATCCTTTCTAAGCCACTTGCGTTCAAGTGGATGAGCAAGCTTTCATGATTCATTCTGGTCAGCACTGACATATTTCTCAAAACTCCCTCCTTGTAAGCAGGAAAAAACAGAGCCTGCAATGAACTACCCCGTTCCCTGCAGCCTGCAGAGCAATCCCACCCCTCCCCAGCACTGCCACGCAACGCCCGCAGCCTCAGGAGCGGCGCGGCGGCACCAGAGTCCCTTCTGTTACCTGTGTGAGTGTCCAGCTCGCTGTAATTCGGCTTCTTGGAGGAATTGAAATGCTTCTTGACCAGGAAGGAGCGCGGCATTTTGGATGCAGGGTTCGTGCTTCTGGCAGACTCTCTGTCCGTGCGGGCGGGTGTCGCAGCACAGGCACACGCGGTGTCACTGCGGGCGCATCGGTGCCGCTCCCGGTCCCTACGGCGCCGCCGGCCCCGCGCAGCCCATCCACTCCCGCTTGTGCAGTGGCAGTGCCGAGGCGCCTTGAAAAGTGCTGTAAATACCCACGAGTCAGGTGCAGGGGGGAAGGGTTTTCCGCTCCTCCAATCGCTTCGGGATGTTCTCAAGCACTTTTCCAAAGAGGCTGTTTTTCTGGGAGGGGTCTGGGGCTGCTGGCTGAGGGATCCAATCCCACTCGGAGGGTTTGGTTCAGGTTTCAGCTCCTCCCCCTGGAGACAGCTGTGAACGGGGAGAGAGCTCCAGCAGAGCGCGTTACCCTGCTCCGAAGTGGGGGGATGTGGCTCCGTAGAACTGCAGTCTACAAAAATGTAGTGCTCAAAATTCTTGAAAATAAAGGTCAGTTTACTGATTCAGCTGAAATATATATATTTTTTTCTTTCTGACAGAGACCTGGATAAGTTATAGGCACTGAAACATCTTTTTCTTCTTCCTTCCACCTTTTTTTACTCTTTCCTTCCCGTTTTCTTTTTCCTCCTTTTCTTTTTTCCCTTGTCTTCTTTTTTATTCTTCTTTTGCTTTTTGTTTTTCTTTTAAACGAGTCTGGTTTCCAGATGTTTGGTTTGAGAATTACAATGGGACAAACTGTTCACTAAGAGCAGAAGGGGTAAACACACACACACACACACACACACACACACACAGAGGACATCACAAGATAACAAGTTGGCCGTCAGACCCAATGGAAGGCTTTGAACTGAATGTGTGCCTGCTCCGTTTGGGAGCTGCCTTTGAATAGTTGTGCTCAGGAAAGGCTGGAGACGAGCAGCCTGCCTCCCTAACCTGCACCCTTTCAGGCAGAAGGACCAGACAGAGACTGCAAGAGAATTCAAGGAGAGAGGGAAGCCTTGGGAGGATTATATTTCACAGCAGGGTGATAGTCTTTATATAATACGCATACTGCTTCAGACTGCTTGTATGAAGAATTCTTTCTCTTTTACATTAAAAATCTGCAGAATGCAAACCTTACTTTCCTTGGGAATAGTTATGTCACTCTTTTGCCTATCCTCTTAGGACACTACCAAGGAAATTTTCCTAATTATCCAAAGCAGTTAAAAGATGCATAGATAAGCAAACCCCCCAAAATTATAGACAGAGTAATTTAAATGTCTCTTAAATGTCCTTCTCCATTAGTATATTTCAGGACCTCTTGATTTCCTATGAAGGTATAATCTATGTTATGTATTTCTTTAAGATGAAAGCCTCTTAAATGTGCCACAGAGTGTTCTGGTTATCTAGATTGATTTAGAGGAGATATTTAGTCACAGATAGGTTTTTTAATTTTAAAATATTTGCATTTTGGAAATATGGACAGCTTGAACGCTGGTAAATTTCTAACACAAATTACATTCTGACTGACTCTTGGTCTGCCCTCCCCACCCCTTCCCCCCTCGCTGTGTGTTACCTACACCTGCCTGGGCACATACCGGCATGCCGTGCTGGTGTGACGCTGGAGCTCTCTCTCTCCCGGTGGGAGGAGGCGTGCAGGGTGTTTGACAGAGACCACCCCAGCCCGTTTTTGCAGCAGGTGTTGGAATAGATGTAAAGGAAAAGAAAAAAAAAAAAAAGCCAAATGGTTTTGTTAAGACATGCAAGAGCAAAGTGCTTTGTCAAGCTGCATGACTTCTTAATCTTGGGGAATACCAAAACAAGTGCAGGGGAATGTTAGCCATTTTCAAGAACTGATTAAAAAGATTCATCTGTTCAGCATCTAATTTTGGTACCTGTTAGTGAAAGGTGCCATGTGAATTTCCAAGTGGCAGAGAACACACCCAGGCTACGGGAGGAAAGGGAAAGTGGCAAAGAAAGGGACTTTGCAGGTACTTGCTTTGCAGCTGGGGTGAAAGGAACAGAGGTGGTTTTTCCAAAAGAGAGAAAGTGCTTGCAGAAACACAATCCGTTACTTTCCTCATCTCCACAGAAATGAAGAAATCCACATAGCATTTTTTAAAGGTTTCATTTGCAGTCCTGCTTCCCTCTCAGCTCTGTTCCATCTGACAAGTCCCTGTCCCCTGCCAGCTCTGGGAAAGCATTGCATTTCAGGATGTGAGGCATTAGTCTGTATCTAAATAGTCTGTTACATGAGCTGTGATTCAGCCTTGAGCTGGTTTAAGTTTGTGTGTTGAAATGAATGGAGCCATGCAGATTTTCACTGTCTCAAGATTTGTTCTTTTGTGTGTTTGTTAAAAGTAAAGGGGCTGATTCACCAGCCAGGTTCTCCCTCTCGGGGCATTTTCACCAGCATAGCACTGGAGTGATGCAGTTTAAATTAATTGCACTTATATAAATCACAGGAGCGTAAGCAGTTAGCCCACTGGCTGAGCTGATTGAAGGATGTTAGGAATTGGAGAGAAGGCATGTTATTACATGGTCCTGAAAGGATATTAGCTGCACATACTACCTGAGTGAGGTCTGCTGTCAAAAAAAGGGAGAGTCTGCATGAGGAGTGGGTGAGTCAGAGCAAACAGGTGTTCTGGGTGTTTACGGCAAATGTGGATGAGAGGGCACTTCGAGACGTGTGGCATCCATCCCCATGCAGGGAAGGCAACACAAAGGTCGAGTGCAGGAGACAGGAGGTTTCCCCTCCTCGGAGGAGCCAGGGACATGTGGAGGGTGGCTGTGATTGATGGTCACGCTGCCTGCAGGCAAAGCCTTGCACCCACCTCCCAAAAATCAGGCCTACAGCTTCCCTCTCACATTTTACAAGTAGTTGGTCTTTTAGGGATTCTTTATGTTTTTACTTTGGAAGCTCACGTAAAGCTGTCTTGTTAATGCCACTGTGCTGCTAATTGCCACTCTGCAAAGTGCATAGGAAATGATCCAAGCAATTCTGCTGCCTGAAACCTTGGCATGTGCTTTGCAGCAGCTAAATGATTAGGACCAGAACTTCAACCCTACAGCAGAAATGGCTTTTTTTTTTTCCTTTTTTTTTTTTCCTTTTTTTTAAACATCATTCTACTTATTCCTATACACAAATAACAAACTCTGAGCTTCAGTTTAGCCTCCCCATTTCTGACAGCTCCATCAAACTCCTTTCTTTGTCAGACTTTCTGGGAAGGGCAGTAACTTTGTTACTTGGTTTTCTGAAAATGGAAGTGTGCCAGAATGATGTTGATTATCAAAGAGGGAAGAAGATCCCAAGCTAAGCCATCAATAGTTTAGTTCTCAAGACAGCATTAGTGTCCCTACCAAACATCAGTACTAGCAAGAGTGTGGATCAGAAAACATTAAATACGTGGATAAACCACAGCAGAATCAAGAAAAATAGTTTCAGAATATTAAATGAGTTATTTTGGATCACTGTTCCCATACTTCTCAGGCAGTACTCTTACTCATTTTGACTGCCACGGAGTCCATGGAAGGCAGCACGGCGAGGTTTGGAAGAACCCCCAGGAGGCACTGAGCCCAGAGGAGCTTACCAAAAATAGCTCTGGAGGTTTATTGATGCAGGTGACGACTTCATCTTGGAAGAGGTAGAAGCTCAAGTAACTCACACCTACAGCATAGCCCTTGTAATTCATAAGCCTCGTACATTTCAAAGGAAAGTGTGAAATGGTTAATATGGGAAAAAGAAAGGTGGGTTTTCAATAGTCAGCTGAATGTGGAACCTATCAACTCAGCTTTACTGTTACCCTATGCTTTCATAATTCTCCCTTAGTGCTAGCTGATATATCCTGGAAAGTAAAGACATGGTATGACTTTCAGAAGCAGGAAAACTTTAGTAGCACAAGAAACTGAGGAGTGCTTCAAATGTGATTAGATTGGATGTCAGAGGGAAATAAAAACAAAATTAACAGAGTAGAAGAAAAACAATTAGGCAAGGGTATTCTCTTCCATCACCCAAACATATATGCCTTAATAAATTTTGAAACAAATTCTGAGAATACTTTTTCATTCACATTTTGATCTTCTTTCCAAGTACTGACCTGAACTATCGGCAGAAATGGCAGCAAAGTTAATGAAGGACTGTCATGAAGTCATGTCAAGCTCCAGTCTTTTAGGCCCTAAGTTCAATAAGATCACAATAAATGTATACATTTTGGAAGATTTTCCCCAGTCAAGTAAAAAAAACTCCACATTTTGAATATTTTTGACCAGTAAATATATTTTTTCCTAAAATCAGTAACTTTGCCAGAGTTTAGGCATATTTAAGAGATGATGATTGAACAGCAAACATCTGATTCAGTCTGAACTTTCCAATAAGTCAAGGCCCTTTGAATTGTGTCTCTTGAAGATCTAAGCCTGCCTATATTCTATATATATCTATATGAAAATAATTTTCCTTCAAATATAAACTTGCATTTCTCAATAGATGCAAAATGGTTCCTTTTGGATCAAGCAGCTCAAACAGCCCTGGCTTCTGTGTGCACTCTTCTTCACACCTGTGTAGCTTCACCGACTTAAGAGGGGTCATTTTAGAGTCACACTAGCCCATAATGAAGGAACCTGGTCATAGTTCAATTTTCCTACATTGTTTCTACATGAAGATATGTTAACAATGGGCCAAATTCCCCTGTCATTCCCATCTGTAATATCTCCAGTGGCTGCAGCTGACCTATTTCAGATTTACTCAAGCAGGACTGAGGTGCGATTCTGGTGCAGTGAATACAACCCTGTTTGTGCCGTGCTGTAACAAGCCTGGGTTACCCAAACGTGGGCTACATCCCAGCCCAAGCCACTGCACTCCGGAAAGCAGCGCCGACCCTCCCGCACGCCGCTGCGCTACTCGTGCGAGGAACAAAAGGCTTGGGAGGGCTGCCCTGGGGACGCGGGGAGCCAGGCGAGGGCTCTGCGCGGCGTTCTGCGGTCGGAAGGAGCCACCTGCCGGGCACAGCCCGCCGGGACACGGCGGCTCGGCGGGGCCAGCGCCGGGCCGGCCGCCCCCCCGTGCGGCCAGCCCGGGAACGGGATCCACCAGCACCGGCACCGGCACCGCCCTGCGCGCCCCTGGGGGCTCCGGGAGGAGAAGGACGGGGCGCCAGCAGCGCAACCAGACGGCTAAAGCGCCTCCCCATTATTTTTCTACAGCCCTCAATGACTTGCGTACCTCTTCATCGTTATTGTTCACTGTCCACAGCAAAGTGAGACATGAAGGCATCATGTGAGATGTCTTGCTCTGGAAAATGCATGTGTGTGTGTGTGTGTGTGTGTGTGTGTGTGTGAGCACCCAACAGAGATCATAGAATGGTTTGTGTTGGAAGGGATCTTAACAAAAATCAACCAGTTCCAACCCCCCTGTCATGCACACATTTCACTAGAGCAGGTTGCTCAGATCCCCATCCAGCCTGCTCTTGAATACTTCCAGGGAAGGGGTATCCATAACCTCTTTAGGCAACCTTTTCCAGGTTATATTAAAAATTTCTTCCTAATATCTAATCTAAACTTACCCTCTTTTACTTTGAGGCCATTTTCTCCCTTGTCCTAGCACTATAAAACCCTCTAAAAATCCCTCTCTTGCAATCTCCCTTTAGGCACTGGAAGGCTGCTCCAAGGTCTGCACAGGGCTCTCTCTACACACTTATTTGTCATATATTGTACATACCACATTACAGTCTGCAACGCCCTCAGGAGGGTAAGCAGAGTGGCAGGCACTGATCTCTTCTCTGTGGTGACCAGGGACAGGACCTGAGGGAACGGCCTGAAGTCCTGTCAGAGGAGGTTTAGGTTGGATATTATTAAAATGTTGTTCACCTGGAGGGTGATTGGGCTCTGGAACAGGTTTCCCAGGGAAGTGTTCACAGCACCAAGCCTGACAGAATTCAAGAAGTGTTTGGACAAATGCCCTCAGGCACATGATATGATTTTTGGGACTGTCCTGTGCAGCGTAACTAGTATTTCTGTTTCAGTGTAAAATCACCATTTTGCTGTGTCAACAGAAGATGAGAGCTGCTAGATTTGCTTCAGTGTCATTCTTCTGCTTCATCCTGAGGCCTAAGCACCTTCTGCAATCCCTTCTCCTTGAAATGAGAAGAATCCTTCTCCTTGTAATGCTACGAGGCTGGTTCACCACCTGTATTGACTACTCTTCATTCCCTGACTAACTTCATCTATTGCTTCTACACTGGATTGCAGGCAGATGCTGCACTTGGCTATTCTTATAACTTCTTACATTTAGCTTGAGGACTTCATCTTTCTCAAGGACTATTTGGGAGTTCCCAGGATCCCAGAGATTTCTGACAGTGCAGATCTCTCTTTTCCTGGGAGCCAGCTTCTTTGCATTTAGACTAGTACTCTGCTCCTGGCTCTGTTAAGCTCAATAAAGACATCCTGTGGTATCCTCTGCTATCTTCTTAGACAATAATCATTGCCAGCTGCAGGCCTGATGTCTGAAAGTCCTGTTTTGTCTTTATCTGTTATCACTGGAATAGCTTTGAGGGCAGGCTGATGTCTGGAGCCTTTTTTTTTTTTTTTTTTTTTTTTTTTTTTTTTTTTCTTTCAGCAGTACCTGGCAGAAGACGTAGTGCAGATTGCAAGGGACTGGGTGATTCAGCATGCCAGAACCTATTTTCAACACTGCAACCAGAGAACGTTTTAGTTCCAGACAAATCAAGCAGTATATCTTCAGGATTAGCACACAGTGACTTCTTTACAGGGCTGTGTTCCCTGATGGGAGATTTCCCAAATATCCAAGACATTTTTGAGGGCTTTCCACCATCATAAAGAATGCTAAAGGCTGCAAAAATGAAAAAACACAGCTGCCAGCTCTGATTGCCATGAGTTTGAGGGTGTCTGGGCTTTCTGCTCTCCCCGCTTCCTTCCTCAGCAGCTCCACCAGACCTGAGGGATGTCTGTAGTTTGAGTTTCTTACTAGCTCTTGTGAGAGCCTTCACCTGACTACAGTATGTGCTGGAGGAGTTGATCTCCTTACAGTACATCTCTGTTAGGCTGCTAGAGAGGGCACCAAAGGACTGTTATCTTTTTGTTTCGTGGTGAGGGCAGTCAGACACAGCATTTCAGCTGAACTGCTGGTTTGCTTTACTAATGTTTTGTGGCAATGGTACTGCCTTTGCATCAGCAGTTGTACATGTTAAGTAATAGTTGTTTTGCTTGTTAGTTTATTTAATTTCTGTGTTAACGGCTGGCTTCAAAAGTGTTTGATAGCATATTACCAGAACTTGGCTACTCTTCTTCCCCCTCATGTTTTCTTCTTCTTGGTTGCTGTGGGAGTGAGCTGCAGCTGTCTCTGCAGATTGCCTAGAACTGGATACATCATTGATCCCGAAGCTCAATTAAACCTGTGTTCGTATGGCTGAATCAGGAGCTGAATTTTATCTCTCTAGCATATTTTTCCATGTTTCCAATATTTCTTCTGCAATAGGTCATTGCTCATGTACTTTTCCTGTTCTTCCTGTTTAGAAACATGCTGGATTAGTGTTTCATCAATATTTGGCTCTGCAAGGTGGTATGAAGTGCACAATGAGTGACTCTCTTTAGGGAGATCATTTTATGCCTCCAATACTGCACAAAAATTGCAGCAATCTCAATTTTGTGATGAAAGTATTTAATTTTTTTCCTTTTTGAGGATATAAAACCAAGGTTTCTCCGCAGTCCTCTTCTGTTCAATACTGCTCATTCTTCCCCAGAGCTGTGATCTGGTGGTGTGGTCTCACCAGCATCGCAGCAACCTTCCCCACGAGGCTGCTGAGAATTTTTATTGGCTTTTGGAGTGTTTGTCTTATGGGTGGTGCCTTTTCCTCCAATTCTTGTTCATATTTCAGTTCTTAGTGAATCGTATCTTTTAGCTTGACTGCTATAAAAGACAGAGTGGCAGATCTTTCCTGGACCCACCACTACCAGTAGGGTTTAGGATAGAAAAGATAAATAATAATAAATAAATAAATAAATAATAAGATAGAAAAGAACACTGAGAGACCACACTGCCAGAGATGAATTGCATATGTACAGATAATGGTATACATGTTTCTACATGGAAGAGGTTAGACTGCCTTGAGGCTCAGCTTGCAGCTGACTCACGCCTTTGTGTGTAAACTGTCCTGAAGTAGGGTGGCTACTGCTAAACTGTCTATCAAAAACTGTCTTATTAATTGCTGAAGGATGTCTAGACCTTGGCTGGGAGGATGCTAATACTTCCTGTCCAAAGCCATGCTAGGAAAATGCTAAAAATTAAGCAGTTTAGACATTTGCAATCCTGTGCCTTGCCTCTGTTTCATCTGACATAGTTCATATTCCTGAAATCAGGCTGATTCTACATTGAAGGAAACATTTGCCAAGATGTTGAATGTAGGTATAGTAAATAGGACAAATTTCTCTCTAGTGTCTCATACACACATTTCTTTATAACTTTTCTTCCTAACAAGTTAGACACATTGTACTGTGTATTATGTCCTGACACGTCTTTTGAGGGGGAAAAAAGTTAAAAATGATTGATGTGTTTTACTCAAATTATGCTGTAATTTTCTTAGATGTAATTTCAAAACTTGTAAATCAGCCATTGAATTTCTAAAATTCAGGGTATAGATTTTTCCACTGCTACCCCTGTGCTTTAAAACCTTGTTGCAGCTTCATCCACTATTATGAAACATCTATTTCAGTTTAGTCCTAGCCTCCTACTCATTGCTATCCTCCTAGGCTCTTATCCTCACAGCTACTGAGAAATCTCTAGGTACTTGGTAAATGACTTAAAGAAGATATAGATATTCATGACATCTGGGGAACAGCTACTATTGATCCCAGATATCTCACTGCTCTTCATGGCAGACGTGATAGAGGCAGATGTTAAGAGGAAAATTATGAGTACCATAAGCATCACCAAGAAGAAGAATGAGTAACCAGTATGACCAGCTTACCTCTTTTGAAGTGGAAATAATAAAGACTTGCAAGAGGACGTGGTCTGTTGCAAAATCAATGCTAGCAAGCATTTTATGGCTGATATACTTCACTAAAGAAAGAAAACATTTTGTGGGAACACTCTATATGTGATGGCCTGCATTTCAAGTGGAGGGGTGTTTGAACCTTGGAAGAATCACACCCTTAAACCTTTAAAGATTACCTTACATCTTTTTCACTCATGATAGAGCAGGAGTCCAAACAGCAGGTTTTAAAGATGAAAAGTAACTCTGTAGTTAAGGCTTGATGCACTTCATCTTGAGAAAAGTTTAATGTTTGATCAACCTGAGAAACAGGTCCCTGTTCCGCGGCAGGTTTCTGCTGTTTGTGTGTCAGCTGATGTTTCTCATTTCTAAAATGGGCTTATGACATTCCCGTATCTTCTACAAAGTTCTCAGGACCACTGCTTTAAAGCACAGACAACATTAATCAGGATATTAGTAGTGCCTTGGAGTGGAATGAAGTCTGGAAGATAATTCAGATGTGGATGTGGAGGGAACAGAGGGAGGAGGAGAGAGATGCAGCTTGAATGTGTGTCACTGCCCAGATCTAGCTGCAGGGAGAAGCAGTAGATCCTTGTCAGCAGGGAGATAAGGGATTGGACATTCCTGCCAGCAGGCGTCACTAGTGTCAATGATCAAGAAGCAGGAATGACAAAGAAAGCCCGAAAAGCAAAGACTTTTTTAGTAAAACAAAGAAATAAGCTGCACATATAGAACTCCTCAAAGACCCAGAACTGAGGAAAAGATGACAATATATGGGGTAGGCCTGAGGGTAAGGGCCCAATCAGAAACATGATCTGGGAACATAACCATATTTGTAAAACAAACTGACCACTCAAAAAAAAAAGCATAACCTTATTTGGAACAACTTCATTAACATGCAAACTCCCATGAACCTCTAGTATTTGCCCCAGCTAGAGAGGGGCTTCCCAAGGCCTTAGGTTTTTAGTTGGTTCAGCTTGGCCAACTCCCACAGACGTGCAGCCTGAAATTCTTTCAGGGTTGTGTCAATTCCCTCCCACCCCCCGACCCAAGAGGTGGTGCTGTGTTATTGAGTGCTTCTCCCTTCTGCCATTCTGCCCGTGTACCTTTTGTGAACATGCTCTTATCCCTTGGCAAAATAAGTAGGAAGTGCACAATGAATGGTTTTTCGTGCCCCTTCTGTGGACTTGTTCCAACAAGTCAACATCTTTCTTGTGTCTCTGAAGTAACATTTCAAGAGATTGTGTGCTGGACAAAAACAAACAACACAAAAACTCTCACGCTAAAGCTGAGGTTTTAGTTCTTCTGCATCCTGAGATATGAATTAATTGCTCCTGTCATCTGCTATTGTATAATTCATGACTTGAAATAACTATGAAATGCTTTTCTGAAATTTTACAGATCAACAAAGAAAACGTGCATTGCAAAATTCAGCTTAGAGCATTGATAAATACAAATTATAGAAAAGAGAGGCCTTCAGGGCCTCTGAGAGGATTGTTTTTCACTTTTTCTTTCCTTTATTTCAGTTTTGTTCTCTCATTAATTACTCTTAATACATGAGTCAATATTTATGTGGGTAATAACACTGGTTATACCAGCTGCTGGAAATTGCTCAGTTCAGGCAATTACCTGATTTAAAATTGCCTAATTCACAGTTTATTTATCCCCATGTAGAATAGATTGATTTGAAGTAAAGTTTACTCTTTTTCAGTGACCTGAACAGTTTGTAAAGGCTGATCCTTGAGGAGATGAAAGGCAACATTGCCTTAAATTTGACTTGATCTGTGGCCCTGTCAGCAGTGACTGCCAAGTTACCTACATTCCACAGGGTGATTTTATTCACTCGATCATTTTTTCTTATGGAATATAATGATGTGCCCAAAAATAACCTTGTGGTCTACGGCAGCTTAAAAAAGAAAAATCAAAACCAAAACAAAACTCTAATAAAATGAACTAATATTGAGACAGCTTTAAAACTCACTGAAAGTCAGA
Source organism: Prinia subflava (assembly GCF_021018805.1). Classification (NCBI taxonomy): domain Eukaryota; kingdom Metazoa; phylum Chordata; class Aves; order Passeriformes; family Cisticolidae; genus Prinia; species Prinia subflava. Next base: position 41,841,691 of record NC_086247.1, on the reverse strand, counting down.
CTGAGTGATATGGCATATAAAAACAAATATCTGCTGTTCTATGCATCTCCCAGTCACCATATGAGTTTGATGTGCAGATCAGATATTGCTGTACAGTTTATTGTTTGTGGACTGCTCTTGCAGCATGTTTATTTGGATTCTTTGTGAAATGTATAATGATAAGAAAGTTTCATGCAGTAGAATCAGATAAAAAAAGAGAAGCATACTCACGAGAAGAGAGAATGAGCAAGCCAAATAAATGTCAGGCTATTGATCTCTCAGATCATGCAATGCTGTTGAGAAATATGAAATCTCTTTCAGGTGGTAGAATTCTTTCAGTTCTACTTTACTGACCTCTAAGTGTCAGCATAATGCTGTGGACAGAACTTTTGTCACCTGAATTGCTTTAGGAGCAGTATTTCAGTTCCTTCAGATTCCTCAGATGTTCCTCAGATGTTCCTGAGTGAACATCTCACTTTTAAAAATATTCCTTTTTCTTTCAGCATCACTGGTAAGAACTTTCCATGGCTTCTTTATCCTAAATGGTCATACACCTTTTTTGTATACATTTCCTTGATTCTTTACATTTTTGTTCTTCTGTGAATGGTTACACATTTTCACATATGAAAAGATGACAAATGAATGTGCAGTGCTGTGCAAATAAAGAAAACCTGCCTTAACAATTTAGGTGACCTTCCTTTGCCAGAGTAGCCAGGTATATCTGCAATGTGATGGGATAGGGATGCAGCAGGACAGCTTAGGGCTCTTTCGCATATGCCTGGCAATAATGTCAAACATGTGCAGTAAATTACTAAATCTGGCCTTTCTAAGGAGTATGGTGTATTAACATGCCAGCACAGCTGAGCTGATCTGCACGTGCACTGCAGAAATACCCAGGACTGGCAGCTGTATTGAGCAACTTGTCCTTCACCAGCCTAGAGGTTACCAGTGCATGTAGAGTCCTCACATTTCATGCAGACACATTTCTTCTCCCTTTTGAGAAAAAGGGAGGAGAGGAGCCTGTGACATCTGGTAGGCAGGATTGGAAAGTCAGCTAACTCCGTTTTAGTGATGGAGTGGAGTACTGAGGCCATTTAAAAAAAACACAAGCAAAGCCAGCAAAAAGCCTCTGTGTAGGAGTGGAGCTGGTCTATTAAGAACAAGAATAACTATGGAATAATCTTCCTTTTTCTCAGCATTATTTTAAAGCCATCCTTGAAAGAAGGTGGTTCCATCAGAAGGCCATTGGTCTGCATGCAGCTGGGAAAGTCCCCAGCTGCAAGGACAGCTGTAATGGACAGTGACTGAATAGCACATTTTGCTATAATCCATGTAATCAAGTTATTTCTCCAGTTAAATGCAGTGTCAACTGATGTGATACCTCGTGTCTCAATAAAATCTAGAGAATTAAGCTACCTGGAGAATTTGAGTAGCATTTGAGAAGACATAATAGCACAAAAGATGAAGGTTATTCACTTTTAAGCACTGTCAGGGATGTTAACAAAATTACCAGTGAAGAAGAAAAAATGAATCAATGATGGATAATCATGTACTATATCAGGTAAGTCAAGCCTTTGTCTCTGCAGTAATTAACTGTTCCAATGATATGGGCTGGCAATGTAATGAGGAAGCATCAGTGAACACGCACTAATTACATTTGCTTTCAAATTCCACAGAAGCTGAACAGCTGTTTGGTGCAGTAGGTAAATTAAATACACTAGTCAGATCCAATTTTGAAGTGAATCCTTGATGTCACTCAATGATTAATGTGTAGGCTGAATGTTTAAGGGCATGATTCAGCTAAAAAATGCTTTCACTCCCTGTCTTATTACCTTTTCCTCTCTTGATCATACCTTCCCTGTACAAAAACCCACTTTGGGGTATGTGTGTGGAGGGGGTAAGAAAGAAGCAGCTGAAGAAAGTGACTTCTGGCATTCTCCTCGCAGACGTTTCTTGTAAATCATTTGTGGAGAGCAGCAGAAGAGCAGAATTTATCCTCTCCTGCCGAGAAAGCAGCTGTGGAGATAGCTTGCAAGACTTGTAGTTATAGCCTGTACCTGGAGCCTACTGGATCAGAGGTAAACTAGGGCATTAATCAGAGGAAAGAGCTGTTTCAGTTCATTGGATCACATTAAAAGGCATTTTAAATAGGGAAGGAAAATTTTAATATGTTATGTTAACACATGAACTCCTCAGGAATTGGCTGAGTGGCTCCATGGCCCACATCACTGAATCTTCCTAGCTTTTCTATTACAGCAGCAACTCCTACACCAGGGACTAGGACTCTGGGCTGGAGTAATAAATTGTAATAAAATGATATTTTTCTTGCTGTGTCCTGCTGTGTCTGACAAATATATTCTGTATTCTCATTGTCCTGGTTTCAGCAGGGACAGAGTTAATTTCTTCTTAGCAGCTGGTACAGTGCTGTGGTTTGGAATCAGGATGAGAATAATGTTGATAACACACTCATGTTTTAGCTGTTGCTAAGTAATGCTTACCCTAAGCCAAGGACTTTTCAGTTTCTCATTTTCTCATGCTCTGCCAGTGAGCAGGTGCACAAGATGTACGGAGGGAGCACAGCCAGAGCAGCTGACCTGAACCAAAGGGAGATTCTGTGCTCTAGAATGTTATACTCAGTGCATAAACAGGGAGAGGCCTGGCTGTGAGGGGCTCATCTCTGCACAGGAGGGGCATTGCTTAGTGGGTGGTGAGCAATTGTATCAAACTGTTCTTATCTCAACCCACAGGTTTTACCATTTTCTGATTCTCCTCCCTGGCCCATGGGCAGAAGGGGAGGGAGTGGTGGAGGAGGGGGCATGAGGAGTGAGGCTGGCTGTTTGTACTGCTGGGGTTTAACCCCAGCCAGAAACTGAGTCCCACACAGCTGTTTACTCACTTTACTTGAAATAAAGTGAAATAGAAAACTAATAAAAATAATGAAAAGAAGAAAGAGAGGAATGAAACACGAGAGAGACAAGTGATGCACCATAGAATTTCTTGGGAAGAACATGGGAAACTGAAAATCCTTGGCTTAGGGTAAGCACTCCTTAGCAACAGCTAAAGCAACATGATTCTCATATTAAACTCAAAACACAGCACTGTATCAGATAATAAGCATAATATTATCTTTCTCCCAGCCAGAATCAGGACACTGATATTGTACACTATTTCTACCTAGCTTGTCATTAATCTGGAGGGAAGGGATGACATCCAGAAGGGCATTGACAGGCTTGAGAGTTGGGCCTGTGCAAACCTCATGAAGTTCAAAAAATCCAAGTGCAGAGTTCTGCACCTGGGCCAGGACAGTCCCAAGCACAATTATGGGCTGTGTGAGAATGGATTGAGAGCAGCCCAGAGAAGGACTGGGGGGTGTTTTTGGATGAGATGCTGGACCTGACCTGCTGAGATGTGCTTACAGTCCAGAAAGCCAACCGTGTCCTGGGCTGCATCAAAAGAAATGTGACCTGTAGGACAAGAGAGGTGTCCTTGCCTGCCTAGGACCTTCTACTGCCCTTCTACTTTGCCTTTGTGAGACCTCACTTGGAAATCTGTGTCCAGCTCTGAGGCCCTGAATGCAGGAAAGATGTTGACCCTCTGGAGCAAGTTCAGGATAAGCAAGTCCAAGCCTTGAAGAGGCCTGGAACAGCTCTCCTATGAGGACAAGCTGAGAGAGTTCAGGCTGTTCACCCTGCAGAGAAGATTTTGGGAAGACCTTACAGCAGCTGTCTAACACCTAAAGAAGAGAGCTGGAGGGGAACATTTCAGAAGGTCATGTAGTGATAGGGCAGGGGGGAATGGCCTTAAGGTGAGGTAGGGTAGGTTTAGGATTAGTTATTTGGAAGAAATTCTTTACTATAAGGGTGTTGAGGTACTGGAGCAGGTTGCTCATAAAGGTTGTAGACTCCCTATCCTTGGAGGTGTTCAAGACCAGATTGGATGGGGTTCTGAGTAATAGAGTAGTGGAATGTTCCTTACTCTAGCAGTGCAACTGGAATTAGATGATCTTTAAGGTCCCTTCCAACTCAAACCTTTCTACAATTCCATGGTCCTATAATTCTATGATTGATAGTATTTATTTCTAGAGTTTTTTCCATGCTTCACAAAAAATCCCAATCTTGCCATTTGATTTGGAGTGGATTGGTACTGGTCAATTAGAGCTGAAGAATCAACACAGCTGTTTCATGTCTGTGAGAAGGTTAATAAGACAGAAAGCAATAGGTCGACAGTCAACCATGTGCATTGTCAGAGAGAAACACCTAGGATTTACTTATTTAAGGCCTTTTACTTATTCAGGCCTTCTCTTGCATTCAGCCTCTCATAACATATGAGGGCACTTCTGTGTCTTCTAATTTTTAAACCTGAAGTAAATTCATAGAGAAACACTAAGTGTGATGAATGGGATAATGTATTATCCTTGTATTATCAAAGGGACTTTCTTGGGGAGTGACATGTGGCAAGACATTGCCTTTTGTCATCTGAAACTTAGGTTTGGTCTTTCTCCATACCTGATTAGCAAATGCATTTCCTTTATCATTTCAGCCTTTTTGTGTCTTTCACAGCGATAGATTCTTTTTGATCAGTTAAAATATTACTTTCAAAAGAAAAGAAGAATATGTCTGATAGGTCAATGCTGGCTTTGAAAATGAATTAGTCATGCTCAGATATTCTTGTTTCAGGGCACCACAGAAAATATTATATATGGTCTTACATTCAACATTCTCGTCTGGATACTACTTCCCTCAGAGCTCATCAGCAGTTCTACTCTAAAGCATGACTTTGATGTAGGTGCATTTGTTAGCTGCATATAGATGAGAATTAGTTTTAAGATTATTAATGAGTCTACAAAGACAGAATCATGGCAGGGAAAGACAGAAAAGCCTGTCATCCTCCTTCCAATGAAAGATTGCGTGGTTTCCAGAAATGAAGTAACTTGGGTGAATCATATAATCAGTATTCACAGGGTCAGATGCAAATTTATGGTCCTTAAGTCCTCTCTAAATGCAAATACTGGGGTTAGAATCAGTACTTTGCTATAGAATCAGATATTGGCAATTTCAGCACGTATTGAAGTAGGCTTAGTTATAACAGTCTTAGCGGAATCAAGCGACATCTTTAAAAGTGATCTCCTTGTCATAGAATTTTAATTTCTCTGTCTAATTTCATAGAAGCACAGAAATCCAGGAATAAAGAAGTCACTGCATTTCCTAGATGTCCTTTCTGCAAGCACAACATAGGTATAGAAGAAGACAAGGTTATAGAGACTTGCTTAACAAACACCATGTTGTAGTCAAGATATGAAAACATGGTGTGCTAGGCAACACCGAACCTAACAGTGAACCAAATCACATCCACTTCTGATAATCAATTACAGATTCCTTCCAGAGCTCCTTGAAAGTTAAGCTGAAGGTCTACAGAATTGATCACCAAACATGACCAGAGACACAGCAAAATCCAGCAACCACCCACTCTGCTGAAATACAAATATGTTGTGGCAAACTGCCTCTTAGAGGTGTTCATGTGTAGATGTAAGATTGGGGGATCAGAGGGAGCTGACCTTGAATTAGGGGACTCTCAACCTACAGTTTATGATACTGAGTTTGGGATTTCTGTCTGAAAACCACTCCTCCAGTGAAGGCGATGAGGAAAGTACCTCTAGCCATGCATAGCCTGGCCAAATTACACTATTTCTGTCACTAATAATCTGTGTTGTAGACACACTGGGGACAATACTGGCAAAACAGAGAGCCTAAAGCCAAACAAGATTGTATGGGGAGGGTGTGGAGGGAGATCACAAGGAAAAAAACATCTTTTACTTCTTTCATAGTCAGATAATTCACTCCTTTTTTTTTTTTTTTTTTTTTTTTTTTTTTTTTTTTTTAAATTTTTTTTTTTTTTAATTGAATCATCTTTGGAACTATTACCTTTCAAATCTGCCTTAACAATAGCTGTGTTATGTGGCTTCTTATTCTTTATCCGTTATTGTGTCTCTAGGTGTCATGAGGAAAGCTTTCACCTAAATTGCAGCATATGTATCCTATCATATATTACTTATCATGCCATTAAAGAGTGAGAAAGAATAACACCTCTATGCCAAAAGGAAAGGCTTTACAGACATCTCAAAAATCCTTCCTATAATCTTGCTACATCAACAATGTTTGAAAAGAGGAAACAATTTAATGGTAATTGGGATGTAACACCTACAGCTTTGCATTGATCTGCACAGAAATGATGTAGACCAAGCAAAGACAAGCAAAATGCAAGAAGGATATAACATCTCTAAGCCAGCAGAAATCCCTCTGCTTAACTTTCTTCTCAAGGGCTGGTTTGTTTTTTTTTTCCTTAAGGATGCTGATACACAGTTTGTGAAGGCAAAAGGGCCTTCTTATAATGTCAAATGAACATTTGCATTTTTGCATATGGGTTTTTTTTGCATATACAGATACATGCTACCCATCTCTCTTTTGTTAAAAAGTAGTGACCTGTTTTTATCCAATCCTATAATGTGGACCTTTTGCTAAGACTACTACTGACCCCAGAAATTTCAATGGTATGCTGTAGATTGTGTTAGGTTTGAAATTTACATGGAAGTGATGATATTTTTTCTTAAAATCCAAGGAAAAGATTAGCTTAATGGCAAAAATGCATTTTGAAATAGTTATTCTCCCTCCTCATCAAAAAGGTTAGATAATGAAACTGAAATAAATGAAAATCTGAAGGGAAGTGAAAACAGATTCTGAAAAAGGGTGACATGACACAGAACACAACAATACAAATGAATGAGGTGGGTAAAAATCACATTGGAGGTAATACAAATGAAATTAAAGGAAAAGAGAGTATAACAACATAGGGGTCACAATGTCAAATGAAAAAAGTAAACAAAACCATTAAGAAGATGGGGAAGGAGATAATGATTGAAAATGTGGCAATGTAGAAGGATGCAAAAGGAAACAATGACAAGTTCTAAATGAAAAGGAAGGAGTAGATAAAGAAATTTAAAGAGGCTTATGTCCCAGGACATTAAAGGGAATAATTTAAATTACAATGTTAAAAAAAAATCCATAGGTATACATTACTGAAAAAAAGTAGGAATGAATGCTACAATGAAATAACTGTATTAAGAAAGACTATCTTCTAATTCATGTCTTCAGAAATAGAGAGAATGACAAAGGTAAAGAAATGAAGCACATCTGTAAGTTTCCCTTCCACAAATATAGCTAAGCTGTGATAAGCTTAAGATGATTTTGGCAATAAGACTTCTCTTACCAGCCCTTATATGTGAAATGTTCTAAGGGAAAATAGGGAATGCATATTATATTGTCAATAGTTTAACTTCAGAGAAATTGTGCTTCCCAGCTTTTACATTACATGAAATGAATTTTGGAGTCCCAGAGTACTCAGGAATGGATGAATTCCAAATCATGTAATGTCTGTGGGACTGTGATAACTCATCACACTTGGGAAATCCATCCCTTTTTAAACCTAGGAGCGTAATAAAAGAAGGGAAGGAGACTATATCTAAGCTGCTGTAGCAAAGGTGTGTATTGGATGAATTTTGTAAAATATAGCCACTGTGTCTATAACTGGCAGTTCTTTTGGATTTATTTATTCTAAGCTCAGAGGAAAACCAAAATTGCTCCCTAAAAGTTCCAAGAAAGTCTCATATGTATCCCTCTGTTATGACTAAGAAGAAAACAAAACAAAAAAAAGAATATTATTTTTTTGCTGAAAATGGTATCTCATCTCAGTAAGACGAAGAAACAAAGAGTACATTGTTGCAACTGATCTTTCCCCTGTTTGGAATCCTGCATTTAATGTAATGAAAGCAAGCTAGGACTGTATCTGCCAGCATATGACTATCTTGTGATTCTGATATACAGCAGCTTCTGCCTAAATTTTGGAAAGTCTGTTAATCTCTAGTACAGTTTGATATGTCTGAAGAGGCTCAGGACTCATAAAATACTTCACCCATTAGCACTGATTTACAGAAGTGATGCATTTTGCTTTTTCATTCACATTGTCATAATTTCCATGTGTTCACTATAGAAAAAAAACTTTCTGTTTGGAAGCCTCTCACTTTAGAGAGAAACATCAAAGAGATCCAAAGCAAATGTGCAAATTTTTAAGAATGTAGCATTTTCATATCTGCCTGTCCCATTGGCCACCTTGAATTATTGTTTATTGAGATAATTTTTTTTACATTTTAAGCTTTTGTTCAATAAGAGAGACAAATCAATCCCATTTAGCAGTCACATATTTATGTATAAAATTTAAAACAAAGGATCTGCTATAAAACCAGTAAAAGGATAGTGAAAAAAATAAAGCTTTTTAAGATGCTTAACAATATCTAGATGATTTAAATCCATAATTCACTCATAAAGTTCTGCCATTGTTTACAATGCAGAAAGATGACTAAATTTTAGATTTGCACACTGCCTGCGTGACTTTCAGCTTTGAGAAAAAAACCAAGTGTAAATCCTACTAATATAAAAGACCAACACATATTAAAATGGAAATGTTAATCATTTTATATTATTGCTGCAACATTATCCAATATTCTGAAGGAAAAAAAGCTGTATAATGTACATAGGTGTGCTATAGCTGCAGTGTAGTGAAACTCTATCTTCTCTGCCTTAAGTTGCCAGAAACTGTAATTTAAAACTCAGTATATTTTCTTAGTGATTACTTTGTACTCCTCCAATTTTTGTTCTAAACTTCCATTGTGATACACAGAAATTTAGGTTTATTGCCAATCTTTAGTGAGATCTATCAGTACACCTCTGGATAAGACTGAGGAAATGCCATATAACACTCAAATGCTTTTTTCTCTTTTAAGAGTGATACTCTTCTTCCACAAGGTAGGAGCATGTGCAATTCACAGGAAGAGGCCTTGCCCATTTGTGCTTTTGAGCACAGATGCAATTTGTTTCTGAGGCTCCAATTCTTTGGTGATAGTGAAAGTGAAGTAGCACTTGCTCTCTGCTCCCACTCATACTTTTTGCCAGGAGCTCTAGAGAGGGTCTTATCAAAGGGTGAGTTAAATCAGCTTAAAGCACCTAATGTGGAGCTTAAGACTTTCCTTCCTTGTTCATCAGAGTATTGTACGAATTTTGCAATTTTTCATAGAGGTTTTCCAATGAAGTCTTCAGGTTGTGTGTAGTGGCATCACAGCTGTGCACTATTCTATCAGCACGGCGGTGTACTCAACACGCTGCATCAGTCCTCAGGCTCCGATCCCTCAGGATTTCTTGCACTGAAATTTAATGTATTTCCTTATGGTTGCCTTGCTTTAAAAAAAAAAAAATCTCCCAAAATAAAAACAAACCCCAAAGAAACAGACCCCCCAACAAAACAAACAACCCAAAATATAAACCAAACAAAAACCAACCAACCACCCCCAAAAAATCCAACCACACAACGAAAGTCAAAACTGCCATATACTTTATTGGTCTTCTAGCCCAGCAAGCCAAACTGAATGTTTCTGAATTTTTCTTGTTTGAAATGCTAAGGAGCTACCTTACTGCTATCTCATATTAATATCAGTATTGATATGTTCCTGCCTTTCATAAAGAGTTCTTTGAAAGCTTTTCCACCAATTTAATTTTTAACAACAAGCTAAATGAACACCAAGGAATAAAACCAAGAGGAACTACAAGTGCATTTTTAAAGTCAGCTGTGTCAAAAAGAAACCTGAACAGGCCCTCTGCAAAGCCAGAGGCAAAAAGGTGATTCACTGTATTGAAGCTCACATCTGCTTCAGCATGTGACAGGAGCAGCTGCTCACCCATACCAAAGGACCACGTAACACAGCACTGTATTGAAAGACCTGAGTGTAAATGTTAGCAGAAGAGTCTTTTTTTGTGGCTCATCTGATCTAATATTGACATTGCAACATGCTTATACAGAAAAAGAAAATTTAGTAAGGCTTATCTTAAAAATACCTCATAATTAATTCACAGCTCTGTTCCATGAATTGGCATATGAATGGCACAGACGTGGCAATAGTTTACAAACATAATGCCTCCAGGAAAAAACAACCAGCATCACGGAAAGCAGAAATGGTGGTTTTTTTAAATGACTTCCTTTTCTTCTTCTGCTCGTGTTAAACAAGCAGTGACCTCCAACTACAGCATTTCCATGGTTGGAAATTTCATAACATTCCTCATGGTAGAAGATGTCTGGATGTGTTTTTGAGAGATCAAACTTCATGGTCTCAGTGAAGGTACCAAGAAAGCCATTCTCATCCAACTGGCTGACTTTTTTTCTCTTTAAATTTTAGAAACTGGGCACATTACGACTTGTTCTATCTGTCACATTTAATTGTGTATACTATAAACAAAAATTACAGGATATGCAAACTCACATTTGATATATATACATAAAAAGTGATTGCATTATTCTTGTGTCTTTGTGATAAAAATGAATTATGGCTTGCCAGAAGCTTGAAAAATAAGATTACGAGAAAAAAAAAATTAAACTGCTTCATCCATCCACTTTCTGTTTATGTGCATAGCTCTCTGTACTGAACTAAGAATTATATTTTTAGATTTCAAGATGTTTGAAGTTATCTAGCACATGTGAACATATTTAGCATGTATCATAGCAAGAAATATTTTAATGATGCTATCAAATGCTAACCAATAAATTATTAAACAAAATAGTTTTATGTTCTTCACTTAACACTCTGTGGAATGTTTTTTAGTTACGCAAGCTGATAGAAGGTTAAAGTGTCTTTGAAACAAGTATATCTGCTCTCTAAAAGCAGGAGTTTGGTACTCCAAAGATACAATAATCTCAAGGTAGAATTTTAAGTCTTATCCTCTGTTTTATATTTAGTAATTTGACTACTGTCTGTAAAAATGAAAATCATCTTATGGGTTAGTTTTCTGTGTCTTTATTTTTGAAGATATTTATTCACCAACTGTTCAAGAGACATGCTAAAATTACCCACACAATAAGTGAAAGGAGGAATGTCAAGGTTATATACAAACTCTGAAATATTTGGAGGACAATCCAAATTTAGCATGAAGAGAATAACATCAAGAACAGAAAAAAATTGTCCTTGAATTTCCTCTTTGAAAGCTGGATATGAAACAGGCTTAAATATTGCACTAGATATAGTACATTTTATGGTTCCTTTGAGCAGTTATCTTTACAGCACTAATAAAACCAGTGACATAAAATCAGATTTTTTTAAAAGTAAAATGCCCAAATCAGTGAGAGAGGCTAATTAGTAATAACTAGGTGTTCAGGTTTTTTCTCCTCTCAATTCTGGGTTTCCTTTATTACTTACCCATGTATATTTTTTCCTAGCTTATGGGTGATGTTGAATTTGGTAAATAAAAAATTGTTATAGACTAATTAAGAGATTCTTCTTAAGTTATGGCTCTATAATGAAATGATTTCACTGTTCAAATGAACAATTGAATATCACAAATAATATTTTGTCTCTTCCCTGTGAATGCCTATGAGTCAACAAATTCGATAGATTTTGAGGACTTGAGGCACCCTTGCTAGTATTATGCACATGTGGAAGATTTGATGGTGTATGTTTAATTAGGCAGAACTGAAGATTAGGTGAGATACCATGCTTCTTGCAGGCTGTAGCATTTTCTTCCTAAAGGTACTGCATCATTGCAGAGGAACAGGGAAGGTATTTCCCACCACTTAATTTGATTTGGGTGTGTTCTTGAGCACAATGGCACTTTATTTCCCGCCTTTCTCTGCATCTGAGATTAATGAGAGGGGTTAATCAGGCAGCTCCAAAGGGGAGCACTGTGAAGAGCTGGATGGTGCTGTGAAGGGGATGGCAGCAGCCTCTACTGCAGGATGGAGCCCAGCCCTGCTGTGCCTCATCATGAGGTCATGAGTGTCACCAAAGCGTGGTCCTGTGGTACCAGTCTGCCTTCAGCCCTGCTGGGCCTGCCTCATGTGCACTCTTGTATCCCACCTGATTGCTCAAGGAAATACAGGTCTGGAAATGTTGCTCCGTACATTTGAAATGGGAGAGCACGGAGGTAGGTCTGGGCTGAGCACACACACTGGAAGGATGAATGACTTTCCTCAGTTTTAGGTTTTGGGCTTTTTTTAATAGTGAGCCTGCAATTCTCAAGGAGACAGTGGTATAGCTGAAAAATTATAGACCAGGTAATATAACCTGGACCTCAGGAAAGCATACTTTGGCCTCTTCAGGGATCTGCCTGGTAGAGTACCATGGGATAAAGCACTGGAAGAGGAAAAAGAAAGCCGGACAATATTCATGGATCATCTCCAAGCTCAGGAGTGACGAATCCCAATGAGGAAGAAGTCAGCAAAATGCCAGGACTCCTGTGTAGATGAAAAAGGAGCTCCAGGACAAACTCAGACAAAAAAAAAACAAAAAACAAACAAACAAACAAACAAACAAAAAACCCAAAACAAAACAAAAACAAAAACAAAAACAAAACAAACAAACAAAAAAACCCACAAAAAAACCCCCCACAGACACAAAAAAAAAAAAAAAAAAAAAAGAAAAGAAAAGAAAGCCTACAAGGGGATAGAAGCAAGGACAGGTAACCTGGGAGGAATGCAATTGAATAGTCTTAGCAGCCAGGGGTCAGGTTAGGAAAGCTAAAGCCTTTATAGAGCTAAATCTGGCCAGGGATATTGAGTGCAACAAGAAAAACTCTATAGCTATGTTGGTGGATAAAGGAAGACTAGGAAATAATGTGATCCTTTTCTAAAAGGCAATATGAGATTTGGTTACCTGGCATATGGAGAAGGCTGAGGTACTTGAAGACTTTTTGCCTCAGTCTTCACCAGCAAGTGCTCCAGTCACATTGCCCAAATCACAAAAGTCACAGAAGTCACAGAATCCCAGATCACTGGGAGAATATACTGGGTTCCATCATAGGAGATCAGGACTGAGACCATGTCAGGAGCCTGAAGGTACACAAGTCCGTGGCACCCAATGAGACACATCTGTGGATCCTGAGGGAACTCACAGCCATAAAAATGATCAGAGAGCTGGAGCAGTTCTCCTATGAAACCATGCTGAGAGACTTTGGATTGTTCAGACTGTAGAAGAGAAGGTTCCAGAGAGATCTTATAGCAGCCTTCCAGCACCTAAAAGTACTACAAGAAAGATGGAGGAGGACTTTGTACAAGGAGACGTAGTGACAGTATGCGGGACAATGGCTTTAAACTAAAAGAAGGTAGGTTTAGACTAGATACAAGGAAGAAAGTCTTTACTGTAAGGATGGCGAGGCACCAAAACAGGTTTCTCAGAGACACTGTGGATGCCCACCTCTGAAAATGTTCAAGGCCCAATTGGATTGTGCTTTGAACAACCAACTCAAACCATGCTGTAATACTGTAAAAATTTGTGAATGGTAGAATTAAAAAATCCATGAAAATATGGTTAAAGCGAAGGTCATATGAAATTATTCTTTCAATGTCAGGAGTAATTGTTTACTCCTCAATGTCAGGAGTAATCGTTTTCTTTTCTCTACATTGTTTTCAGGTAGTTAAGTATTTGGAGGCTATTTTTGATTAAGTAACAACTTAGGTAATTTTCCCAGTGGAGGAAAAAAAAAAAAAGAAGAGAGAAAACAATTCTCTGAAACATCTGTTTTTGCAGATTTTGACATTTTTAATATTTTGTGACTTCTTGAGAATGACTGTACTGGCCAAAAAACGTACAGATCTTAGGGTAGCAAATAATTGTCTTGCAGAGATCTGGCCACAAGAGAGCAGTGTAAATCCAGAGAAGGCCAGCTTCAGCAAAGTTCAGGAGACCAAGTGCGATGTTTTCCCCCACTGCTGTCAGAAAGCTCAAGGAATTATGACTATGTTTATTGATGTTAGCACCAGACAGATAATTAATTATTTAGGGTTCTTTTCTGAGAAGTGAAAAGGTCACCTTCATTACACATAACTTTGAAAAATACCGTGCATGATACTGCCGATCATGAAACATTAAAATGCAAGCAGTGATTGAGAATTTCAGAGCTCATGTATTTGCTTTATGTGCCCTTCCAGGTTTGAAATGCTCAAATTTCTACATTAATGAATGGTTTGAAAAATATTCTTCATAGAAAAATATGATTCACAAACCCTACAATGAAAAAGCAAAGGCTGAGGTCTTTTCTATTGTGTCTGTAAGGAAGATGAGAATTGCTGAAAATAAAAGACTGAGAGAGATTGCAGGGTATTATTTTTGAGCTTCAAGAAAGAGTAGAAAGAGTAGAAACTAGTAAAAAAAAAAAGGGTCAGGACCAGAAAAGCAGGAAAAATGAAAATCAGGAAGGAAAAAGCAGAAATTAAGCTCTAGGCAAGAAATATTAAAAGGATAGGCTAGAAGGCAACAGGAGAAACCAGATTTCCAGCTGTACATCCTGACAGCCTCTGGGTATGCACACGACTGCTCACTGCACGTGACCATATTTCACATCTGTGGATGAGATCCTCCTTGAGTCTGATCTCAGAAGCTCCTGCTAAGCCTAGACCAAACTGTCTGAACAGTGAAGCATTCCTGGACCTTACCATCTGAACTGTGAGGCACTCACTTCCTGATGGTAGCAGGAGATCTTGCCTGGTAGAGGTGGGAATAATCAGAAACATTGGATGCCCAATCAAGTGAAACAAAGGATAAGCAGTTCTGTATGGCCTTGGTAAACCATTTACCTGAATTCTATCCTGGTAGTGGAGTAGCACCATGGTGAGTTCTAGCCCTGGTGGAACAGTACCCTTGTCAGTGCACTTTGGAGAAAAAGGCTAGCAGGTACTGACAGGGGTTATGACTACAATGGACACTTACTGATGACCAGAGTCAGTCCTGAGACCTTATAAACAGCAATCCTATGAGAGGCTCTCCTGGACTGCAGCAGCTGTGCCAGCACCTTTCTCTGAGTTGGATGCCTCCCAGAGCTCACAAGTTCTCAAGCTTGCAAGACATGAAAAACCACCAGTGAAAACAAGGCTAAACTTATACCCATCCCCCCACATTTCTCCACACTCCTCAAGGCATAACCCTTGCCTGTTGGGAATAACAAAGGGATTTGATGTGAGTATTTCACTGAGCCCAAGGCTAATTTTTGACAGGAACTTTTACACATGTAGGTGCAAAATAGGTGTATACATCATTTTACCTTTGTGTGTGTGTGAGTTGGTTATGTTATGAATGTTACTATCTCAAATTTATAGTTAAATCATTGCTATAATTGTAGCAAACGCTGTTGAATCACTTTGTAAATGGTAATGTACTCAATGATTAAGTACTGCTAAGCCCTTTCCCACCCTTATCGGCATCTGGTTTTTTTGCACCTTTACTCCATTTTACATTACTGGCTTCCACTGAGATCATTCCAAACTGCTCCTAATTTGACTTTCCTTTGTATGCTGTGCCCTGTGTAGTAAGCAATAGAGTAAAACCTCGCTATCAAACTCTGTAAAGTTGTATTTTCACAAATTCATATTAAACCTTGATTTTGCCAAGCTCTTTCACTGTGTTTCTTTAAGTGACCAAACCACTCATTGAGAACAGCTGCCAAATCAGCCCTACCAGCTCTTCCTGGTTTATGCTTGGGAAATCCCATACTCTTCACACATTTCTGTTAATTCTGCATGATGAGGCTGCAGAGACAGACTCGCCTTATTTTCTCTGCTTTCTCTGCTTCCTTGGGTGTCAGTTCCAGATATGGGGTTATCTCTTGTTTAAGACTGATCGAAGAGAAACACCCTATCTCCACATTGCCTTTTCAGGAAAGGAATGAAACCTTGAAATCAGAGAACAAAGTTGAACAAATGCTCTGGAAAAGAGATATGATCAAATAAAACACAATTAATAAAACAAAAACAAAACAAAACCAGGGAAGCAAGGTAAACAAAGAGAGAGGAGAAGATTTTGAAGAAATCAAATGTTTTGAAAAAAAGTAAAAATTCTGAAAGCAAATGAAAGCAATAAATGTGAATGGGATGACAAGAAGTGCAGGGAAATGGACCGAAGCTTGCCCAATTAATCCTCATTGAAATTGTAAGATTACATTCCCTTTCCTGAAAGGAAATTCTTCCTTTCAGGAAAGGAAATTCAATCTTGAAACAGAGAACAAAGTCTAACAGACACTCTTAAAGGAGATATGATCAAATAAAACACAATTCAAAGTATCAGAAAATTTGGAAAGAGAGTGACTACAATCAAGTTGACCGTGATCAAAAGAGGGGCAGTGAAAGGGACCAAAACTTGCCAGAATTACTCCAATTCAAAGAACAAAATTACAGAAGAAAGGAAAACCAAGAGAGAGCAGATGAATCTAAAGAAATGAAATGTGAATATTAAAATATAAAAAAAATTCTGAAACCAAGTGAAAACAATAAAAATGAATGGGATGACAGGAAGTGCAGGGAAGTGGACTGAAGCTTGCCCAATTAATCCTCATTGAAATCGCAAGATTCCCATATTTGGAATTAAATCTTGAAATCATAGCACAAAATCGAACAAACAATCTGGAAAGGAGATACGATCAAATAAAACACAATTGAAAAAAAAAATCAGAAAATTTTGAAAGGGAGTGACTGCAACAAAATGGATTGAGATCAAAAGAGGGGCAGTGAAAGGGACCAAAACTTGCCAAAATTACTCCAATTAACATCATTAAATTAGGGGAAAAATCTAAACAGAGAGCAGATGAATCTAAAGAACTGAAAATTTAAAAATAAAATATGAAAAAAATCTGAAACCAAGTGAAAACAATGAAAGGGAATGGGATGAGAAGAAGTCCAGGGAAGTTGACCAAAGCTTGCCCAATTAATCACCATTGAAATCTCTAGAATTCATTCCTTTTCTTGGAAGGAATCCCCTTCTCTAATCCTGTGGCTCCACGCTGCCATGGAGAAGTGTGACCACCTGCAGGATGGGGCTGTTCTCTGGGTCACAGTGTCCTGGATGCTTGCTGCTGAGATGCAGACATGCGACTGGGAAAACTGAAGAACTGCACTGTGGGACAATCACCTCTGACCAGAATTTGTTCCAGGGGTGCATCAACCATTTAGGCAGGGATAAGGTGGCATTACAAATGGGTTGAAAGAATAATATAAAAGATTTTAAAAATGTAAAATTTTATCTATTATTACTGCTGGGTTAATCAAGTCTATTTAGAAGGGTTAATGGAGAAAGATTTCAATAAATACCTGCAAAACACACCAGCTGCAGTGTCTTCCAGCAGTGATTCTCACAAAATATGAGTATACAATCCGCTTGAGAGTTTTGTTCAGATACAGACTATAAACCTCCTAAACTCACTGAAAATAAACAGTGAAACACAGTGTGAGTCAAGTGTGACATCAAAAAATTATACCACTTCTGTAGAGATCATATTTTAGCCATCAGAGAGACCAGATTAATATAACCCAGAATATATTTCATGCTTTATATCTCTTCTTTTCTGTCTGGCTTTAGCCCTTTGGAAATATCTTGACAAGGAGAAATAGAACATGTAGAACTTGAGCTGAGACTGAGAGAAACTACTGTTATGATATGAGAAAGACAAGGTAATTTTTCTGGTTTGGAAAGACAGGTATCTGTCAGGGAAAACTGGAGTTTCCCTTGGAATGGAGAACGTAAAAACCCCCTCCCTCCAAACTATAACAATTTTGAAATTAGGAGTTTTCAGGCAAAAATATGGGGATAGGAATAACAGTTCTTTACTAGGAATATTTTAAAAAATAAATGCAGAAGTACAAAAAGACAAACAAGCAAACAAACAAAAGTCCTAGAAAACCCTGACAGAGTCAGAGATATGACCTGACACCCTGCTGTCAGGATGTTGGAAGCAGTCAAATAAGTCCTCCCAGAGTAACCGATGTTGTTCGGTGAAGCAGAGATGTTCCTGTTGAACAAAGGGTCCAGTGCTAGCGAGATGGGTCCAGTCTTCCTCAGAGAATTCAGTGGAAAATCAGCTGATCTGGGGTCCCTGTGTCCCCATTTTATCTGGGTAGGGAATGGTTGGCTCCTCCCCACTGGGTGGAGCATCTTACAATGGCATGAGGTGATGTTATCAGTCATGTGGGAGGCCTTAAATGGCCCATTCACAGGTGATGTCCCTCAGAGGATGGGTGGGGGAAGAGATAAGAAGGCACTGCCTTATCTGGTGTTATCATTTGTCCCATTAACAGAAGGCATCCACCCTCTTCCGCTAGAGTTACAAGAGATAAAGAACAATATCTCCCAACTGGTTTCAACAGATGAAAATAGAATACACATTTTTGGTTACATTTTTCAATCCAAGATGGTTATGCATTAAATTTCTGGATAATCTTTTTACCTGAGCTTATAAGGAACATGAAGTGAAAGTAGCAGTGAAATTCAAGTTGCCTTTCAGAGTTGTTTACAGTGACATTTGGTGGTGTGCAATGGGTGATAAAAAGTGAATTTCTGCTAATAAAACTGCAACCTTCCCGCTCAGGTGATTGCACTGCTCTGCATGCAAAACTACATTTTCATGACCATAATTTGGCAAGATTTGGTGGTGTGACCCTGGTGCCTCAAATATGTCTCTTCTTTTGCTGTCAAAACCTTGCTTGATAATGTTTAAAAGCTGAGTAAAATACAGTCAGCTATTCCACTTTCTTTGCTCTTGTTCTTAATATATCTACAGGTTTGGTTTGGTGTTTTCTTCCCCTGTGAATTTTTTCAATATTACTTGCGAACTGTCTTGTGAGGGAGAATTAAAAATTTGGTAGCTCTCAAGGCAAAACTTAATACAAAGTGCAGAAAGAAGAGACCTTGAGGAGAATCTTTAGGACAGCTGTGAATCTTTGGCTGTGGGTTTGTTTTTTTTTTCTTACTGATGCTGAGTTACTACTCCTCCCTACTTCCCAAGCAGCTGGATAGCTCCCTGACTATAACTGCGATGAGTGAAACTGTTAGTCCTAACTACAACATTTTCTTGGATGAAAAAGGGGAGCACATTTGCACTTAATCCAGGACTCAGAAAGCTCAGGATTATTTAACTTCTATCATTGTGCTATTAGGTTCCAAATCTGAAGCAGTGACTCAGCTCTCAGAACACCACACTAATTTGATACTAATCCGTGAAAGGTCATTGCTAGCATAACAATATCCTGTAATAGCAGAACAAGAATATTCAGTGGCATTTTACATGTGTTTGCTGATGTTAAGCTAGCATTTGGTGACACTACAGATATTATGCGGTGGTGAATGTTAAAACTAAGCCCTTTCCCCCCTTAATTCTACCTCAATGCAAATACAAATACAGGCTAAGACAAACACACACTGAAAACACTGAGAGGGCAATAGATGCACTCTGAATGTAATGTTAGTCTAAATTTGATCTTTGATGAGATGCTATCTGATGAGGCAAAACAGAAGCTCTGGGTCTTGATAACTGAGCCAGGAGGGTCTGTCACAGAGGAAAGTCTATGAAAGTCAGGAAGTCCCCAGAGCTTTAAGAATCTGGAGAAACTACTCAAAATAGAACTGACAGGGATGTTGATTTCACTGAGGCATTGATTTTGCCACAGGCCCAAGAAGTTCCAGTTTTATGAGAAATGTCAAAATATGTTGGGTTTCGCCTTATCCAGGCCTGGCACTTCTGCATTTTCAACTGCACCTTTTCACTACATGACCTTGTGCTCCCTGGCTATCACATCTTCCAACAGACAGCCAGAAGAAATTGTGAAAAGGACTGAAAACAATTGCTGCTCTCAAGTCCATTACATACCCAGCATGAAATACTTTACATGTAACTTATTTTCATAATACTTGGACCATTATTTGAATTAAAGAGTAAAGCCTTTCTTGTATTCATGTTGAGAAAGTGACAGTCATTAAAATGAACAAGTGCCTGCTACCTATGAAGCAAGCCTTGGAGCAAGTGTCTCTCTGATCCAAGCATCCAAATGAAGGAAGAGATGAGAAGGGGAATGGTAATGAGAAACTGGATGGAAGTTAAAAAGCAGTTGCCTTTGGCATGTTTTTATTAATTTTTTGTTGATATGTGAGAAAGGGTTGGTGTGTTTAGTGAAGTTTTAGTGCTTCACAAAATTATGATGAAAATAGAAGTAACAGTAAATAAGTGTTGAAGTAAAAATTTCTCAGGAAATATTCATATGAAGAGTGAAAAATTGGGCAATAAATAACTTTCAAAACCAGCTGCTTTATGTACTCATCACATCAAAGTAACAATTAACATCCATGTGTCACAAAGCAGCACTTTGAGCTGGTGTGTGAGAAAAATGTTTTCTGACTTCACTAAAACTGTTAAGAGAGAGGAAAAGCCAGTCACTCTGGTTGTCGTTCCTTTTTAAGCTTTTACCATTGAATTTGAGGAAAATCCAGCCTTACACACTGTCAGTCACCTTGCCCCAGGCTGTGATCATGTTTGTTTGAGACTTTCTCCCAAAAATTCTTCTTCTAAGAGATAGAACAAAAGACAACATTTTGAAATTGCAGATGGAGGAGGTGGGGTGGGAGGTATGGGTGAGTTTAAAAGGTAAACTCATTTTTAAAAAAAGTAGGTTTAGTGTTTCAGAGCCTCCTTTCACTGTTGTCCTATTCACAGGATACAGGTCTCTGTAGTAGCTTCTGTTCTTGCATGGAAAGAAAGCACATTAATTTTATTTACACTAAGGATCTCCTCGGAGCACCCTTTGAAAGGTTGTTTTTGTACTACCTGTTGCAATACCACAAGACTGGACCTTCTTGAATTCTTTCAGTTTCTAAAATTTTCACTGAGAATTTGATCAGTAATAATCTGTTATGCTGAGCATAAATGAACGTGTGCATCTGGCTGCAGAAGGCCTTTCCGTAGCTTTATTTTCTTCAGATAACCATTTCCTTTGAACCACAGCTCCCTTTTCTATCCTCTTTGTGCAAGTCCTATGTCTTGGAAACTCTTGTAAAGGAGTTGCTCATTGAAATTCTGGTGTTTTTTTTTTTTTCCAAATGCAAGACATCATCTTTGTCTGTCAATGATTTTGTAGTTAAGGCTGGTAATGTTATAGATTCTGTGCTGTGTTAAAAGGTAGACATGCACTGAGGGAGATGAATGGTATGGAAAAGGTGAAAACAAAACACATGGAAACCCTGTTTCATACTCAGTAAGCTCACGGTTCTTCCAATAAAATAAGTCACTTCTTTCAGGAATGTGGGGTTATTATAATATCTTATTATTTTCATTAGATCCAAAAGTACTTTTACATCTTTCTGTGCTCAGCTGCGTTTTGGATTTGTAACCTATATAGATCACATCTGTTGCAGAGATGAGAGAGACTTGAATTGCAGCAAAGAACTTGTCACATTACAGCAGAAAAAGAGTACACAAACTCCTGTTTAAAATATGCATTGACACTGGATATTATGAATAGGTTTGGCTTTGAAGATTTTTATAAAGGCAAATTTTACAAAGGAAAGGACCTCAGAAGAAAAATTTAGGGACTTCAAAATGAAGATAAAATTTATTTAGAAAAGAATGAATGGCGTAAAGAAATAGTGCAATCCATATAATTTTGATCATGGAAACAGTCAGGTGATATTTTCCTTGTCCTCATTGTTTTTCCTGCAAATCTGAGTGAAGCTCTGTCTCCCTGTGTGAACATTTGTGCAGTTAGCAATTAAGGCTGAATCTATTACATATATTAGACTTCAGCTGAGCATATGTGTAAAATGAGAGTTCAGTATAGACATTTTTGGCCTTTTGGATGCTTTGTGCAATTCCACAATAGCACACCAAAGTTTCACTAACCCGTTCTCATATTTAATTTAACTTCATTTAATTTTAGCATGTAGGAAGAATTACTTGATATTAATATGTTGAAAGTACTATAGATTTCCTTTACCAAATTATTATTAGATTTGTTTTTGAATAACTTCTCTTTTGTCAGGACAGGTGTTATAGCATTTCTATACCACAAAATTATTGGATACACACAACAAATAGTCGATGATATAAGTTAATAGTTATAAGTTAAATATGATAAAATTATTATTTATTTTCTCTGAGATTACCAGGAACATTTGGTGTATGTTAATGAGGTGTTCAAAAGCTTCCAGTCAAATGAACCTGTACAGAACTACAGAATAATTTATGTTTGAAAAGACCCTTCAGATCAGGTCCACCTGTAAACCTACCCTCTCCAAGTCTGCCACTAAACCATGTCCCCAAGCCCCAGGTCCACATGTCTTTCAAATACCTTCAGGGCTGGTCACTCAGTCACTTCCCTGGGCAATCTGTTCCAATGCTTGACAACATGTTTAGTGAAGAATTTTTTCCTAATATCCAAACTAAACCTCTCCTGGCACAACTTGAGATTGTTTCCTCTTATCCTATCACTTGTTACTTGTGCAGAGACTGATACCTGCTTTGCCACAGCCTCCTTTCAGGCAGTTGTAGAGAGTGATAAGTTCTCCCTTCTGAGCCTCCTTTTCTTCTTCTGGTTAAACAAACCCAGCTCTCTCAGCTGCCCCTCATAAGTACTGTTTTCTATGTTTTATATTCATAAAAAAGAGCTGATCTTCAAATAAATATATTCATACTATAAGTGAGATAAATGTGGACTCATAGGACATCAGTCATATTGGGTTAAGTGAAGGCACAACCAAACCAATAAACAGCTTTGAGTTTCTTGAATTTTGTTGTAATTGAAATTGTCTTTTAAAATATCACTAAGAAAGATACTAAAACAAATCCTGAATCCATAATAATGATAGATATGAATAAAGATTGACTAGTATTTTACAAATTGGTCTGCTAAGATTTTAGGTGAGAAAGGACTTCAAATTATTGAATCATTTCATCTTGGCATAAGTCCAGGAAAATTTGGATGCTAATTTCATAAAAAGTTTAATGTACTGTTGTTCCTAATTATTTCTTTGACATTCTCTCGTCTTGGCTTCTCTAATTCTATATTCTATCAATCTTGATCTTTACTACATCTTAATAATTGTCTGTATCTAAAATTTTTAGTATACTTATCGTGTGAGTCAGCACAGGCAAGCAGCTGGGACAGTCACAAACCCATGGCTAGAGCACAAGGAATAAATTTATTTCCTTTACCTCACTACTGGGGCATGGCCAAAGCAAAACCAGGGCAGAGGCACAAAAGCAGAGATGCACATGCTACTGGACTCAGTCCACCCTAGAGGATTACCAGCCTGCTGTTCACACTTGTTTATCAAGGGTTATTCCCAACTACAACATCAGTTGAGCATATTTACCGTTCTCCTTGCCAGTCCCCTAATACTAAACTCCACCTCATAACCCTGTAACCAGGATATTTAGATCTGAGGGGCACTCTGGAGGTCACCTAGTTCGAAATCCTGCTCAAAGCAGGTCTATTTCAATTAGATTACTAAGTATTTGTAGAGTTAAGTATCTCTAAGGATGTTTAGATTCCATTTCACCTCTCATAGTAAAATAAATACGTAAACCTAATGGGATAGCAACCTCATATCTTTTAAAAAAATATTTATGTTTCATTTAAGTTTCTTCACCTTCTCTGTTGACTGCTTTAATGAAAAACACATCTGATTTTCTGTGTTATAACCTGGTAACAGTGATAACTCATCCAAGTTTGTGGTCTTTTCTAGCAAACATACATAGACCTTCAAGCTTCCATTATAGGAAATTTAACATCTGCTAGAATAAGGAGCTGGTACAGATCTGCTTCGTCATGTTATCTGTTGGAAAGGGATGTCCCTGTCTGATTCTCTCGGAAACAGGGAGAAAATTCTGGGGTAGGGTAAGATACCACGTAAATATAGGTTTATATCAAACAGATAATTTTTTTAAATTTAGGCACAAATTAGAGTTGATTTTTTTTCAATTCAACAAAAGAATTTTTTTTAACAGTGGAATTTTGATTATATATAATTTATATATATAATTTTGATTTATATAAATTATATAAAAATACCTAAAATAAATATAATAAATTATATGTATATAAATTATTATATATTCTTATCCCTAAAAATATCAGGAAGAGAGGCAGCTTTTTCTTTGGTAATGTGAACTGTGCTAGGGGTCTGAAGACTCAAGACACAAGAGTTTTTCAGGAAATCAGGAAATCACTCTGATTCTGAAGAAAGTCCTTATGTGATCCTTCAAAAAAGTGAGATTTTGTGAGTTCCTAATAAAACTTGAGTATTTTGACTGTTAATTGAAACTTGCAAATTAGAGCCAGTGAACAAATTATGCTCTTGGTTATGCTGTATAGCCAAGCAGTCACTGAGGGCTGTTGTATTTCTCACAGCTGGAGAACACAGTAGTTTTCAATCTAAACTCAATTTAAGGGAAAATAGCAAAACTGAGAATGAACCTGAAACTTTTATGACAACAGAACACGAGTTTTCTGTAACATAGTATAAAATTCTCCTTCAAAAATGGCCTTTGCCCCTGCAGAAATGGATTTGTGTGGACTTATAGAAATGGTATCAAAGCAATCTTTACAAATATGTAGCTACATACACTCTGGTTACACTGGAGTAATTTAAACCTCACAGGCATGTCTGTACACTGTTCTTTTTTTCCTGCAGTTTTGTAAGAAGGTTCAAAACTTTTGGGGGCTTAGCCTTATGTTACTTCGATGCTGAGTTCCCTTTCTTCCCATTTAAGTACATGGCTGCAGGTCTGACTAAGATGTAACTCTTAATAGATAAAACTATCATGCCCTGAAAATAACACAACCCCTCCTCAACTCTTTCCTGTTTTTTTGTGATTTTTTTTTTCTGAGTCTTCATTCCGGGTCAAACAGGCCCAGGTCTTGTGATAATCAGCATACAAGATATGGTGAAAATAACAGTAGTGCATCGGGTCTATTATCCTTTCTTACCTGAAAACAATCTCTACATTGTGTTTATATGCTGAGGAAAATGCTTTTGATGTTTTTTTCTAGGTTCCTCTTACCATGTGTGACTACCTGTGACATCTCACCAGAAACGGCAGGAGTGAGATGAACAGAAACAAACACAGCGGGATGGGTGTACACGAGCAGGAATGGGAGGGAACATTGGAACACTAAATTTCTCTCATTATCTGGTGCTCTCTGAGGCACTGTTCCACATTTGCACGAGCTGCTTTTCCCAAGCACTCCAACAGGACCCTCTGCAGAGGGGTGCTTTGTCACACCTTTTATATGAATACATATATCTATCACAAAAATATACAATTTAAAGAAGACAAGAAATTTACAACATGTGAATGAGAAAAATAATGTAGTTCATTATAACTGTGGTGGTGCAATAAGATTGCTGTTAGTTTCACTTTTTAAAAATAAGTAAGTTTTACAAAGGTGTAGGATGATCTTACTTTACCCTATTTTTCTGCTGACTTCAGTGCAATACCCTGGGGGATAAATCCAGTTGCAATCCTCAAGCAACCTTACTTCATTAAAAATAAAACATTCCACTTAATATAAGACATCAATTTTCCTATGTTTTGTGTCAGAGGTAAATCTGGGGTTACATAATGGAATTAACAGAGTAGTACTGGGGTTAAATTGTTTGAAAATTAAATTTTGCAAGACATTACATTACATTACATTACATTTACAAGATTCTTCCCAGGATTTCTTATTATTAACAAACTCTTATGATTCTTCAGTTGAAATTAAACTGGCATAGAATCTGAGTAGGCTATATCATGTCATTTAGTCTCTATGTAAACAAAGCAAGGCATTTTCTAGGCATCATCTGCCTTTATTTGACTGAGGAAATTACAATTTCCTCTCTACCTTAATTTGGGCAAGGCTGGTTTTGTGTTTGTATGACATTTTGTCAAACAAGAAAACACTTTGCACATCTTTAGACCCACTAGTATTGACTGATGTGGAGACCTGATGCAAAACAGTGCCATCTCAATGACACATCTTTCAGGACAGCACTTAAGGATGTAGACCTACCAGATGGGACTTGTTGATGTCAAAGGCTATGACTCAATATTAATGCACCCAGTTGTTTTTGCCTCGACTGGTATCTAATGGTTAAAGTGAATAGTAGTGCAGGATTTGAAATTAATTCTACATTTTATCAAAATTAAAGTACTAAATTCAAAGGTCCCAAATTGTTCCTCTCAAGAGTCAGTGGTCAATAAACCTGAGGTGCAGGAAAGGATATGCAGGTGAACAGCTTACCTAGTTTGTTCTTATGGGGGAAGATTTTCATACCAAAATGCCTTAATGCAGACATATTTGGTTATATGTTTAGGATCATATTATTGTAGAAGTGAGAACAGGATGCACAGGGTTCTTTATATACTCTAACCTTATCCTCAGTGATACATTTTCTCTCTCAGTTTCACATGATACTTCTTTCAAGCTTCATCTCTGCTTCCCTGATCATCCATTCTAAATTAATTCTAGCTTTTTAACCTGGGAGCCTGTGGAATAACTAGGTGTGTTTCAGGAGTATGGATACATAGTAGGTGAAATTAGTCTTCCAGCATTTCCTGAGAATACCTTTTGTGAAGGGCAGCCCCACATATGCCTTGAACCACCCAGGAAAGGAAGCTCAAGTCTCACTTATCCCTAAGAACCTGTTTTAGAACTTGTTCATTCTCTTTATTTTGTGTTTGTCTAGTTCCCTTCAGCAACAGAGAAGGCTTTTACATAAGACCACCAAAAAAGTAATCGGAGAAAAACAGTAGAGGGTTCTCTATAAACCTGGTGCTAAACATGACTGAGAATCTTCCTGTTTCTC
Organism: Prinia subflava; assembly: GCF_021018805.1. Taxonomy (NCBI): domain Eukaryota; kingdom Metazoa; phylum Chordata; class Aves; order Passeriformes; family Cisticolidae; genus Prinia; species Prinia subflava. The sequence continues at coordinate 41,815,023 of NC_086247.1, read as the reverse complement.
AACATAACAGAAACACAGAGCAGTGTAAGTTCAGCACCAAAAACAAGAAGGTGATCCAGATGAAAATCCCTGACAAGAGAAAGCAGTTATTTCTTTAGCATGGCATGTTTTGACCACAATGACACCTTGGTATCACTCACTGTCCTAAGCTTTCTGGGCATGAGGCCAGGTGTGGTTGGGCGATGATGTCTTTATGCCCTACATCCGTCACACTCGTTTGTTTCCAAGTTGTTTAATAATGGTGTTATAAACTTTGGTACTTCTCTCATATTGGAGGATTTGATTAGGTTTCCTAGATGATAATGAGTACAATAAATAAATGCCCATGCTATTGCTGTGTGTATTCAAAAGCAGTAAATTGCTCATCATTATTCTATTGCAGGAATGAAATTAAAGGACTATGCCATTAGCCAAATGATGATGGTTGTAACTTTTTAATCAAAACATATAATTTTATGGCTTATAAGTTAACTAATGGTTGTGGAGCTTGACATGTAGTTGATACATGATCATAACAGGTCTCAGGGAGGATCCTGGCTGATATGAAAAAAAATTCAAAAACACAGCCAATGCCTTGTTTTGCATCAGTTGTCACCTTCAGCTATTTCTAGAGCAGACATGAAGACTGACACATCTAGATTTGTACTGTGATGACAGTTCTCCTTAATATATAACCTCTTCTGTCTGCAGCCTCCTTTGTAACAAACTGGGTGTGAGACCTTCATCTCAACATTTCAAGAATTGACAGCCCACCTCTGATATGTTTTGAGTGCACAGCCTTGACTCAGACTGCTGAGAAAGTTACCAAGTTGAGACAAATTTCTGACAAAGTCTGCCAAGTCTTCAAAAATCTTTGAGACATGGCTTAAGAGGAGCCCAACATTTGATAAGAAAAATATTTCTCCAACAGGGTATAAAATCTTCAAGGGAAGAAGGTGATGCGGATTCATCCAGCTGTCAGTGGTATTGGTGTGTCAGTATTGATGGAACTGGTGTATGACAGCAGCTCAGCATCAGACAGGAGCTCATTTCCAGCTCCTGGACTCTCCTCCCCACAGATTGATCCTCTCCACACTGGCAAAATATCTTTTGAGTATCTTGTTGGGGCGGAGAACATGCTAATGTCTAGCCTAGAAGACTGTGAAACCCCAGTCACCACCTTCTGTGTGAGTAGACCAATAAATCACTGCTTTATATTTATAAGTGTACTGTTTACAGGTCACGTTTGCACAGCCCAGGATACCTAAACACAAGGGCCCCCAAACAGTTTAAAATACATAGATTTGTATACCCCCTTTCAGGAACAAAACATGCTGCACTTGCCTAGCAAAAAACTTAAGAAAATGTACTCTTTCGGGGACAATTTGATAAACCATGTATTTTTCTAGAGGCACAGAACTGAGTTAGACAAGAATAACAGCTTGTAAACCGATTGCTAGCTTTTGCTAAATGCAAATATACAGAACTAGAGTCTAAGGATATCAGCACATCTTAGAATCATAGAATATCCTCAGCTGGGAGGGATCCACAAGGATCATCAAAGTCCAGCTCTGGCCATGCACAGGACAGCCCCAAGAATCCCACCATGGGCTTGAGAACGTTGTCCAAAATCCTAAGCTCTGGTAAGTTTTGTCATCACTTCCCTGGGAAACCTGTTCCAGTGCACAACCATGCTCTGCGTGAAGAACATTTTCCTGATATCCAACCTAAACCTCTTCTGATGTAGCTTCAGACCATTCCCTCAAGTCCTAAGACTGGTCACAAGAGAGAAATCACTGTCTGACCCTCTTCTTCACCTCAGGAGAAAGTTGTAGTCAGCAATGAGGTCTCCCCTCAGTCTCCTCCATGCTGAATAAGCTAAGTGACCTCAGCCACTCCTCCTATACTGCAGAAGTTCTCTTGTTAAAGAGTAGAAATGAGCAGAGACACAGACTTCTTGTTCATCACAGCATGGAAAGGGTCCTGGTTTATTCCTCTTTACAGCTCAGCCATCCTGACTCCAACCATTCACTGACTCTGGCTGCAGCAAGCTCCTGCTGCAGGTTTCCCTTGCACCCTCTGACTGCTGCTTATTTCCTGCTGAACTCTGACTGCAGGTATTGGTTTGCAGGCTCTGACTGCAGGCTTTTACCCAGCTAGACTCTGACTGCAGGTTCCAACACCAAGCTCCAACTGCAGACCCAGACTGACCTGACAGCAGTGATTATCTCACACCAGGATCCTTCTTCTTCACGATTCTCTCATTTCCTCAAGATTCCCTCTCACTAGCTGAATATAACTGTGACTCATCAAGGGCAAAGCTGTATTGGTATAGCTTCCTCTCCAGACCCTTTACCATCTTTGTAGCCCTGCTTTGGATTCTTTCTAATAGCTTTCTAATAGCTTTAGATCTTACTTATATTGTGGTGATCAAAACTTGGGTAAGCAAAAAGGCATGAAAATTCATTTGCTAGCTTGAAGGTGCAGATATTATATAAATGAGACTGGACAATGTTTAATTTCCTTCACTTGAAAATCAGAGAACACAAAGCTGAGAAAGTGGAAGATTGCTTTTAGTTTTCAGAAGCAGAAGTGGGAGTCAGTAGGTTGATCTACTCCTTTAAATCCCTCTTTTATTTGTTTCCTCCCAAGCTTGGATTACATTTTCTGATTTGGAATGATTTTTGAGACTTGTTTGAAAGTTGAGTAGTGGTGTAAAAAGAATGAATTATCTATAATACAGGATCAATATAGATATTGAATTGAAATAATGGAAAAGACTTCGCACTTTGGCAAATGTCAGATGAGTTCAGAGAGAGCTTGACTGTAAATACTCAGGACAGGATTTTACATGGTTTATAGAAGCATGTGTAGCATAAGCAGTTTAACTTTTCAATGGGATAAGTGGGAAATAGTTTCTGCTCCTTTCTCTCTTTCTCTCTCTCTTTCTCTCTTTCTTTCTCGCTTTCTTTCTCTCTTTCTCTTTATTTCTCCCTTTCTCTCCCATTCTCTCCCTTTCTCTCCCTTTCTCTTCCTTGTCTCTTTCTTTCTCTCTTTCTCTCTCTCTCTCTCTCTCTCTTTCTCTCTTTCCAGAACTTGAAAGAAATTGATTCTGTATTTTGAAGCAAGCTGTGCTGTTGCTGAGGTATAAGGTCTCTTCTTGTATTTAAATCTGTTATTAAGATAGTGTTGTAGCAGTGCTGGCTAATGAGATTTCTGTTTGCCTCTCTGGTGACTTCTTGCAGGAGATTGAGGGCTCTGGGGCACTTGTGCTCCAGGGGACTGAGTGGCTGCTGAGCTGGCTGGAACACCAGATTTTACCCTGAGGGTAAATTCTGACAATCTGTAGTGTTTTCATTCTAAATAATAAAACTTTAAGTTTCTCTCAGGAGATAAAATGTTTCCAGAGAATTTTGATTTGGAAATACCAAAACCATCATGCTAAAATGTTTTCTTCTCCAAGGTTATGTCCAAATACTTAATCTTGGTAGTGCCTGCTGTAACACTAGCTCCAAATTTTCCCTCTGTGGCATAGAATTTAAGATTTTAGCTGGAACTGTAGAGAGGAATCAATATTAAACACTGTGTTTTGAGTTTGAATAATCTAATAATTTCCCACCAGAAACATACTGAAAATGAGCACCTTGTTTTTTGACCAAACAACATTTTGCAATAGACAGCTGTGCTATAAAATAAATGTTTAAACAGTTACGCTTGTTATTTCTTAATTTCAGCCTCGTATTGCTCAAGTCAGCACAACAAAAAGCTCCACTATTTCAGCATCTAGGGGTCAGTACTAGATGCTGTCTTTGCTTGATATTGAGCTTTCTTTTTTGTTAAATAAGAAACTCAACCCTAAATATAACCACAACTCAGCATCCTTAAAATACTAGAGTGATTAGTCATATAAGTCATAAATGTCATATAAGTGATGCACCAAAACAGGATAAAGTTCACTGTAGGTCACACCTGCCATCAAGCTTAATATCTGCATCCCAATGATTTTCTGCTCCCAAGGCTCACTTTTGCTTATGTTGAGGCTGGTTCATCGTAAAAAGAACAGCTGCTCTTTGTCACCCTTAATCTTCCCAAAGTAATTTAGATTGTTGGGATTTTTTTTTTTTTTTAAAAAAACCCAACATCTAAGAGACAACTGTCCTATGTACCCAGGGACCTGAGATTTTTTTCTGTCCTTTCGGTTCCTTAATGGATATTCTCCAAGCAATCCTGGTGAGTAACCTCTGCCCTTTCAGAACTGAGCAGGTAAATCAGCCAATTAACAAAGCTTGAAAGGTATTTATAACATAGATTGTAGCTTCTGGAAAATTAAATAAAACCAAAGAAGCACAGAAAAGCATAAGTTTTATCAGCTTGATGATCACGGTGTTGGTGATAAACTCTCATAAATGCTAAAGAGAGTGCAAATGTATTGCAATTTTGTGTTGAAAGTCTATGTTTTGGAGGCTAATTACTCTCATTTCAAAACTGATGAGCACACTACAAGACTCAGATTGAAAAAAACAAAAAATTACTTGTTTTTTAAAAATTTGTTGTCCCAATTATTTTGGGCTTCTTACAAGTTTGGGTAGAAATTGAAAGGGAAAACACTTCGGAAAGCTAAAATGGTTGGTTGAGAGAGAAATGTAGTTCAGTTTTTCCTTAATGAGAAGGTAATATAGTTCAGCCTTTTTCTTACATGTTGAAATGCAAGAAACCTTAACATTACTGGCATTTTGCAAATAATGGTAAATGCAAACTCTTGGTGAATTTCAGCTGCAATTTCCCATGTGAAGATACAGTAAAATCAGAATCAGTAGTACAATACAAAGCGCACAGATTATTATTATTTTTAAATTATACTAAGTAGTACAAATACAGAGAGCAATTTCTGCAGTATTACAGTGACCTTGCACTGAATAATGATGGCAGTGAACAACACCCCTGGGCTAACATTTTGTGCATCTGCTGGTGATGACCCTGCCATTCCAGAGACAGGACGGGATGCTGCCTCTTCCTGAAAGAGAGATGCCAGTGTGTGGTAAATTTTTGTGTGGGGCACAGTGAAGACAAGACAGGAAAGACTATAGCAGGCACAGAAGCCTTTATGTGGCATTAAATTTTTAAATAAGTATGGGGTGATACTTAAGAGAGCAATACCTTAGCTTTTGTAAGACCCACAGCCTCAGGTTGTCCATGTGGATGTAGCAAGGAATCAAAGCCTTTTTCTGTTAAGTTTATATAAGAAGTAGATAATATGAAGTCATTAATTCATCTGGTAATGAAATATATTGATTCCCTACTTTAAACCAGTAAATCAATTACAAAACTTTATTTATCAGCTTATTACCTAAGAGCACTTACAGTAATAAAAATAGCAATATTTCATTTTGTTAAAATATAAAAGCAGAAAGTATCTGTTGAAATTCATGCACTATATATTTGGAAAATATCCAGTTGGGAACAGGAACTGTAGTACTTGAAGACCGGACACTCATTCACAGCCACATCTAAATAAATTGCCTGATTGGTGGGTCCTAGGAGTATGCCTGTGTCTCTCTTTGTGTTTGGACATGGACAAGTTAACGGGAAGATATAGCTCGTGTCAGATCTTGCAGACTGAAAGAGTTTGTGCTCCTTTTAACCTTGTTTCTGTCCCTTAGGTACACATCCTACCATGCTATTGGTATGGATCCAGAGGGAGCATTTTCCATTAGGGAAAATGGCAGCAGCAGGGTTGCTTTTGTGGCTATGGTTGAGATATAGCCCCTCCTTTACATGTTGTGAGTACATAATTTCTTGAGACTTTTAGGAATTGAGCCTTGTGTAGAAACTGACTCTGTAACTATTCAAGTTAAGGATACAGGACAAGGAAAGTATTTCAATAATCATCACATAATTGCAGCATGTTGCTGAAACAAAAATTTGTTACCACGCTTCCTGGCATAACTTCAGTTCAGGGCAAGTAATCTTTCCTTCACAATTCCTGAGTGTAGTGTTGGGGCTGGCATAGGCCAGGGTTTCTGTCCACAGGTCGTTGTGAGGCAGACTGCTCTGGAAAGCAGAGGCTATATCCACGTGTTGTGGTTAGAAAGCACGCTATGACCTTTCCCAGACACCCCACCCGGTTCTCTGTGTTTACAGCTAGGCAGCCGGTGAGGTGATCTCACTCCGCTTGCCACCTCACCTTAAATGACATGCCCTCTTTAACGGGTCATGCATATGAAACAGGCTCTCACTTGTCTCCCACTGACATCAAGGATTGTGAGCCTTTGAGAAGAGGAGCTAAGGACCTGATACAAGCTTGGGCAACACAAGCAGCAAGAGCAAACAGTAATGAACATGCTCTGCCTCTAATTTTCTTTGGTCTGCAGTAGGAGAGAGGTGGTAGGGGAAGAGTGTTACTGGCCTCAGCAGCTCAGCTGTATATCAAGAAGAAAATGAAAAGGTCTCAATACAATCAGATGTGATAATGGGGGAAAAGGTAACGAAATAGTATTTTGGTAAGGATTGAAGTTAACTCAGCTAGTGCTATGAGTCATTACACACCAATTAGCCCAACTCTGCCCCCTTTCTAGATTTTCAAGAAGAAAAGCATAAAAGACTATCTTAAATTCTAAGCATACATATGCACATGCATATACACCTATTTTAATAATATGAATACTGGGGAGGTCTACACTAGATGTTTCATAAGCAGTTGGTGTTAGTGGGTCACAGTTAAAATAATATTCCTAGCATGTTCTTCTATGAAACAGCTCACAGATCATCTGCATGCTTTAAAAAAACCAGCTGAGACTGGCTTATGGTAAAGAATAGCTTACTTGGTTATGTGTCTTAATAGGAAATATGTAAAAATAATTTATGTGCATGGCAGTGATGAGATTTTGAGCAGAAAACAATCTTAGAGTGTCATCAATTAATTTTTCAGCATGCTAGAACTAGTTCAATGGCACAAGAAGAATCTGCTGGGATATCCTGTTTACAAAATAGCACCTGCATAGCATGCAAAATCTGATTCTTACTGGTTTTTCAAAAGATGCTCTGCATAGCATAAAGGACAGTGTATTAAATGCCTACCACAAGCTAATTTGTGAACACCAGAGAAAAGCAGAGCCTGGATTATTAATCGGTCAATAGAAACTGATAAATTCCATTAAAAAACCCTTTGAAGAAGGTAATGGATTGGACATGGTGCCTATGGCACTATGCATTAATACAGAATTTATTTTTGCTTTCAAGATATCTTTGACAACATTAGACATTACTAGCTTGCAATAATCTGCCTTTGCCTATCTCTCTGTGCAGTTAGGACAAACAATTTAAGATGACCTGTTGAATCACTGGGTTCTACATGGCTGTGGATGAGAAAAACAGGGTCATCACCAGAGATACTGCACTCCATCATGTGGCAGTGATCAGCCAGCCATTACAGAAAGCTGCTTGTGCACTGTTCTTTTCTTGTTTGCCTGTGCCACAGCTTCTTATATTTCAGCCTGGCTTTAATTGCCAGCTTCAAACAACAACACATAAACAATCATCTCTGTAGATGATGAGCTCTATCCTTCACCTTTACAGTTTGGACAGATCTGGGCAGAGTCCTAACCTTAGGCTCTGGCAGAGCTGTGAATTTCAGATTAAAGGGAAAACTAAAGGTGACTATGTTCCAGTACTGCAGAGTTACAGATGAATTTATATATATATATATGTATGTATGAATACTGTACATATAGAATGAAGAAAAGTACATTAAACTGTAATTACACTTAATGAAATGGAATTGGTTTCAGGATATAGATAAATTATAAGAGGTAGGGGTTGTCCCCCCTGAGTATCAAAGAAATACAGTATGTAAAAGCATACTTCATTTCCACACAAGCATCTTAACGTGGAGAATAGCAGAAAACTGGTCTGGAAGGGATCCAGAAAGGTCCATTAGACTATGCCCTGCTCCAAGGCAGAGTAGGCTCTATATAAATCATCTCTGACAGATGGCTGTGTTATGTCCTGCTCAAAAACAACCCAGTGAGGCAGGCACTATAGCTCCCTGGGCAGTCTTCATTACTCAATGATCTTCCCATTACAGAGTCTATCTCTGGCTGCAGTGCAAGACCTGCTTCTTTTCCTGTTGTTGCTCGATCAAGCTTAAAAAAAAGATGTTTATTCCCTTTCTCTTTGCACGTGCTGAGAAGAGCAGAGCACTCTTAGGAGAGTTCTATACATATGGAGACAGGGGCCATAATCTTTTCCCAAATCCAGCAAAGCTGGGAGGCCAGTCCAGTTAAACTCATGTGATAACTTCCTAAACAGAAAGCTAAAGTGTTCATTTAAACCTTGCTGGTGTGTCCCCACCAACTTTCCCTGTGGTTACTTTTAGCTGTGATGCCCAAACATAAGCACACAAGTACTCCGTGCTCTCTGCCCTGGCCACAGAGCGCGCATTCGCTAGGCGCGTGTGATGGATCACGTTAGCAGGACAGAGTCATTGATCCTGCTGGTCTGTGTGTTAGCCCACAATGCACCCAGAGCAAGCTCACACCCCTCCAGAGCTGCCTTTTTTAGTACTAAAGGGCTGCTTGTGTGGGGAGGTTACTGTGAGTCAAGTCAGGAGACAGGCATGGCAGCGATGAGCCGCTCCATAAGAAATGTCTGTGCAGGAGGCATGCGCAGAACATCAGGAGTGAAGGAACAGCAGGTTGACTAGTTAAAATACTTCTCCTGTATTCCTGACCCAATTACAGAGCTCTGTGTACTGGGTAATGGCATGAAAATCAGACCACCGTGTGCCTTGGGTGAGCTGGCAGGAGCTCAGGTGCAATATGACACAGAGGAGACACAGCACCAGCACAAGGCTGTACATGGAGACAGCCTGGTGCCTAGAGGGGCCTGTTAGCTGCAGAGTAATCACCCTGGCTCCTAAGAAGAAGCCCTAAATGTTGGATGTGAGATTCTTTTAGTTAGTGAGCCCATGCACAAGTAGGTTCATAAAGGAACAAGGAGAAGGATGTGTGAGGATCTTGGTGCAGGAAAGGTAACGCCCTCTAATTTCATACACTCCCTCACTTCTCAAAAATGTGATTTCCTATGTTAGCCCCAAAAACACTTCTGTGTGATGCAGCTGACTTGTCATTAATTATGGGGCAAATTATTCAGTCTTAATGTACAGTATGGAGAAAGCGGAACATGACATACTGTAGCACACTGATGTCTGCATGTAGATGTGTCCACAGAGGTAAAAGTTCAATTATTTTAAACATGTTTATCTTTCACCTGACATTTTATCTTTCATCTTTTCTGCTTTTTTTTCACTGTGTTTCTAACCAATCTCAGTTTCCTCAGTGGAGGGTAAAGGTTCAATATCTTTCATATGTGATTGAAATGTGAGACTTCATCCTTCCTTAATATTAAAGGTAAACTAAAAAATTAGAAAAGTACACTTATCTAGGTTTAATACCTTCTCTGATCTAATCTTAATATTCATCCTTTATAGCATATATGAGTCATAAAAATATGTGCTGATGCAACATAATTTTAAGAACAAGAAATACTGCTGAGTGGTTGAGTCAGCAAGTTTTGTCCTAACAATTAATTTTCTAGATTTTATGCTTGCATCCACATTAAAACAGTGAACACATTATTCTACCCAAGAAGCACCATCCCCACCAACTGAATAAAATAAAAATCAAGTAATGAGCTAGGTAGAACTGTGAGACATGCACAGGCATACACATTTCTCTCAGAACCCTTACAGTATCTCTTTTACTTCTGTGCATACATTAATATTCTGAATACATGACATGATAATGAAAATAAGACTCATGATTTGCAGTAGGATTCTAAAGCTTCTTAAAGAAATGGAAGAAATTGGAGATAATGCTTAAGTGCATAGTGTCTTTAGCCTATGGATTCTGTTCTTTTGTTCTTGAACAACTCTAAAAACAACTCTGTATTGATAGACATGTAACAGGTACCAGAAGAATACCTGCTGTACACTGAAGCAGTCTATCTCAGTGCTTTAAACATAACCATTCAGACCTTTGCAAAGTATACTATTCTGTCAGTCAAAGAGTATATTTTTTTTTCCTCAGAACATGTATATTTTATGAATGTAGAAGATTGGCATGTCTATATGTAAGAAAAACCTTTCTTATGAAAGCTTGGCTTTAAATACATTTTTATTCTCTTTGACATCTGGGCATAAGGCTGAGGAAGAAGAGTGAGGTTTTCTTTTCATTTTCTGTAAGGTACCTTGCTTTCCTCTGGCAATTTGCTGATTTCAGTTTTATGGTAAATTTCTTAAATGTCACTTTTATTTATGAATAATTAAATTATATATATGTATGTGTGACTTTTCAGCATTTAGTTTTAAGGTGGAGTGTATGTGTTAGAATACATAAATACAGAGAGACTACATTAAGAGAAAGTTTTGTTGCTACAACACAGTATTTTAGAAAGACTTACACAGGCACCTAGGGAGAATTGAAAAGGGAGAATTTTCATACCAAAGAAAATAATTCAAGGACAGAATTCTCCCAGTGTTTCCAGCAGCAGAGATACACTCTTTCTCAGCTTTAAATCCAATATAAACAAACTTGGATAAGTCATTAAAATCCACAGAGGTTTGATATTCTTCATGTTGCTAAGAGTCCTAGAATGTACACATTCTTAAAACAATATATTTTTGAGACTTATCCCATTGGTTTCCTGTGAAAAACACGTTAAGAAGCCTAAAATAGAGAAAAAGCCTAAACCGTGGCTTCCAGCCACAAAGAGCCCTGCATGAATGAGAGGCAGAATGTAATTAGGAATTTGCAATACAATGATGCTTAATGCCTTCCCAATCTGCAGGCTAATCAGGGTGATGCAGATCATTTATTCTGCAGCCTGATGTGGACTATAACTGCTACCTTTGGGCAACCTTGTCCAGTCTGCAATGGTTCTTTTCTCACTGGTCTTTTGGGACATGGTTGTTGAATCCGGGAATAGTCCTGAATTCTGAAATCATGACTGTGACCTTGACTCTCTGTTTGAGGGTAAGTACTCCTTTTAGCCAAGACTACAATGATATATTGCATTCTGGGCTTTAATATTTATAAAACCCTTAGACAAAAGGTGCTGCATATTGCAAATTACAATTATAAGGCTTTTTCCTGAAACCTTTTTTTTCAGTTAACCTGATCAAGAGGATTTTACCTGAATTAGCATTTGATCTGTATATTATTATTTATATCACAGGGTTATTGATTCCCTGAGATTCTCCTTGGGGTTGGTGTTCCCCAAGGTACTAAGGTTCCCCCAAGGTTGCTGTTCCCTGGGAGTCTCCCCTGGGTTGCTGTTCCCAGGGGTAATAAGGTTTTCAGTCTTCTCTTTGCTCTAAGTGTTTCACACCAGAGGTAGAGACGACAAGCTGAGTCTGCCGGTGCACATTTCCAAAGTTGTTTATTCTTCATTATCTCAGTTCTTTCTCAGCTCTGCCAGGCCTCCCTGGCAGGGTCCCTTATCTTAGTTCTTTCTCAGCTCTGCAAGGTGTCTCCGCAGAGCAGGACACGCGGCAGACTGGGCGGATCAGAGAGCCCCACACCTTATGTACGGTACCCCTGACCCAACCATTGTCCACAACGTACTTTTTATTTACAAAATTGTACCAATGCCTACTACCTATACTAACATGTCATTTCTACTCTAAGCCAATCTCTAAAACCCAACTCAGCACAAGATGGGGGATGAGAACAAGAACAAGGAGGACAGGGGCCACTCCCCAATTCCTCCATCTTGCCTCTTCAGCCCCATATGCTAAGAATCCTAATTTCTATATTTATATTCTATAATAAACCATCCACTACTTATTTTAAATTCTTAGGATTTGTGATTCTTCCTGCATGTGAGTGTTCACTCCCATGGACAGGAATCAGAGTCAGTGTCCTCCTGGGATCCGTGTGGGTCTAACTGACCCCCCTGTACAGATCCCAGACCCCCCTGTCTGGTCTCCAAACCCTCCAGGGTGGCCAGAGGGATGTTCTAGACTCCAACATTTATATATACCAAGAAAAATATCCTAGCTTCTTTTGCCTGTTTTCAGGAGGCTTTAAACTGTGCTAAGCTGTAGTAAAGAAGACAAAATCAGAATAATTCATTTTCCTTGTAGATGTGGTGAGGTCCTGAAGCATATTAGCTTAATACACATTAAAATTCCTTGCTTATACATTAAATCAGAATGTAAAGAGTTTGTAGCGAAGAAAAAAAAAGAGATTGGATAGAAAATGCTTTAGATATGACTCATGATCATCAGTTCATCAAGTTCAGAAATCTGAACTTGGGTTTGCCTAAATGTCAGAGGATGTTGCTTGGGCGCAGGATTCAACTTTCAATGTTTTCCTCTTGCTGTTTTCACTGTATTCCTTTGGGCTACCTTTGCCCTACAAAAGGCTCTTGGTTACTACATGCTGTAGTATACGTGAACAGCAAATTAAAAGCAGAGGAACACATCTACAGCACAACAGTCTATTTTAGTACCCTGTGAAACTGGGGTAAAGGTTACAGTTGGTTAGCAAATATTTTGGCAGCACATATAAAAGAGCAAAAGGAAATCCAGAGTGCTGAGCTTTGCATTATCAAAGGCTTTTCAATCTGTATTAATGTTTAAACACTATAAATTGCTTGGCTTGAAATTACAGGCATAAAATAACATTCATCATGGTTTTTAGTACTAAGGCTTGAAACAAGGAGCTGCTGACACAGATCTTTTGAATGCAACTCCACTGTTCCATATCTTAAATGAAGAAAATTTACTTTTGAGCTATTTCATATCAAGGCTGGAAATATAAAATAGGATGAACCAATTTATTCATGTTACTTCTACATGTGGTTCAGCAGAAACAGGATAATATTCTTTTAGGACTTGACTTTACTGACTAGTTGTCTTAAATTACCCTTCTTGAATAATACTGACAGGGTTTAATTAGAAGGAATGTAAATAAAAAAGCAGAGAGGTGGGCAGACTTAGTTTGGAGTGCAGAAAATGGCACTTTTAGCAGAGGGACCAGATGAGCTCCCCTCTCCAGATGAGCACCACCAACATCTGAGTTGAAAACTGTTCCCTAATCTGTCAGCCTAAGTTCAACCTTGTGTACGACTCAGTCTGAAGTGCAAAGCTTTGCCAGTATGGATGAGTATTCAGACAGGCCTTGAGCTGGCCTTGCACTCTGGGCTGACACTCCACACATCCACCAAGGCAGGACTTAAGTCCTGAATGTGTCACACAGAATGGGAAGGCCATCCTGCCTGCCTTGCAAAGCCAGGCTTGAGGCACCTCTAAGCCAGGCAGCCCATGTCATGCTCAGTTTATAGAGCAGAGTATTTCACTGCCAGTGAATTAATTACATAAGAATTTACAATAGATCATGGAACATGTATTTATTATTAGTTTGATATTCACTGGACACCGTGTTTTAGTCAAGTTTTCCTTAAAAAGTGCTTTGTAGCGGTGACTCACAGAAGGCTGGGCAGATAGTAGAATTTTGTTTATGTCTGAAGAGCAGGGATTTTCAGGATAAAGTTGGTGTTGTTTCCTGTTTCTCAGAATTCCAGTGGACTTTGAGCAGTGCAGTATGTAACTTGGCCTGCTGTGCTTCCAGATGCTCTAATGCATATTTGCTCTGGTTCTTCCAGCAATCCTCGGTATCTCACTCACCTGATGATGGGAAGAGAGGCAGGAGAGACTACAGCTGAAAAGCACATGATGTTGTTTTGAACACATTTTTGAAAGATGGAGCAATACTCTGAACTTCCTCACCAGTTTAGTCTCCCTCCAACTGAATTAACGCCAGGGACTGACAGCAGCAGTCCTTGATGCAAGAGAACCAGCATTTGAGGTTTTTCTAAAAATAAAATGAAAGTATTTTACACAAGAAGTTATAAGTTATTTGAAATGTAAGTCCTTTCACCTTCCAAACAGATTTTCTCATAATTACATCATATACTTTTCAGCCGCTCCATAAGACATAAGGCAACTGCAGAAGGGATTGCAGTGAGACTCTGAGATAAAATAGGATCTATAGGTCAGACTGCACAAAAGATGAATGCTGCAAGATGAACTCAGCAGATATTTTCTTCCACATGTGTCTTTGAAAGTTGCTTCCTTAAAGAGGCTTAGCACAGAGTCCCTACCTAGTTATTGTCATTGCCATATTTTTTACTTTGCTTCCTGAGTTAAGGAAGCATGAGCAGTGAAAAATACCTCTCAGCAAGGCATGGCAGCAAATGTTTTTCCCTGAAGATCAATCTGCTTGTGGCAGCAGGTCATACAACTTTTTGTTGTTTTTTTTTTCTTTGTATAATTTTAAATTAATTTAGCAGGAAATTTATGGATTTTGACAGGTGAAACTCTGTTCCAGGACTTTCTTCTAAAAGAGAGGTGCACAGAAAATAACTAAAAAAATCCAAACATTCATATAAAAATATATTTCCCATCAAAAGTGGTAGAAAAGACCAGTCTTTCACTTGTATCTGTAGCAAAAATAAATATGCTTACCAAAAAGAATGGTGCATAAATATTTGAACAGAAAATTATCTAAAGCATCAGCTGCTATAGGGTGGACCTAGACAGGGATTTCAACTTTTGAGGATTAGAACAAAGTCTTGCTTTTTATCTCACAGTAGTAAAACCAGTACCAAGGATAAAGGATGAAATTTCAAAAGTTGTAGTTTTGAGGGTTCAAAACCTTTGTGAGGACAGTGTAAGTTTTAAAGTTCTGATACAGAGGCTAACTTGGACTTACAGTGGTACAGAGGGATTGCCACACAGAAGTGCTCAGTTCACAGGAATCCTTCATGAGATGAATCAAATGGCACAAAAGATGCCTTGCTGTGCTGAGCATTAGAGGAACAGAAAATATGTACCACCCAGGCTCCTTCCTGTCCCCGAGGAGCCCTACAGCCCTGTCCCAGCAGAGAACTCAGTGGTGCAGCCCACATTTCTTAGAGTGTAGAGCCTGCAGTGATACTGGGCTCACAGCGGAGGGAAGAGCACTCTGGTGGGTTTCCTTTGAAAATAGCTGAGAGATTCTAGCCCTTGGAAAGTTTTTCTCATGAAAGCTGACCATGATTATCCTGTCATATCAGAACTCAGGCAGAAAATTTTGCTCTTTTAAAGTAAATAAATTCTATTAAAATCAGCTGCTGCTCTAGTTGATGTGATTGCTATAATAAGGAAGGATCCTTTCTTGTGTCAGCTTTACTAGAACTCTACATGTGTTTAGCAAGTAACAGTGACGAAAAGTAACAAAAGATGCCATTCTGGATGCCATTGTCTATAAATCAGAAAACTGAGATTGCAGGAAAAGGCAGGCAGGCTGACAAAGAAGTGGCAGGGTCTCCCTCTTTTGCTGCCTTCAAAGTGACACCAGGTGTTTTTGGAGGATATAATTCAGCCAGAGAGAACTTTGCACTCGGCAGAGGCCAATATCCTGTGGCTGATGCTGTACAGAAGCTTGAATGAGTTTATTGACTGGTCCTTACACTCAATGCAAAGCTGAAAAAAGGCAAGGGAAAGCAAAGAGAGCAATGAGGAGAGGAAAGAGATAGAACATTTCCAGTCTTATAAATCAGAAATTAATCCTTTGTCAGCAACAGTTTTACATCAATGTAACAGCAGAACAGGAGCAATAAGCAGCTGTGTTAAAAAAGCCTTGCAAGGGAAAGTATAGTGTTTCTCAAACCCATTCAGAGGCTTTCCGGAAGGAAAAAAAAAAGTAAAATGTTATAATATGCAGCTATAAATGATTTTTTAGCTTTCATAGTATGTGAGGCAACTTAGTATATTTTTGGATGTGTAATAGGTAACTGTGTTGCATTTCTATGTTCTTCCCAGCATCACATGGGCTGTGAGTAAATTTTTTTCCTGCTGCTGGTAGTGTATAAAACATTGATAGTAAAATATGTGAATGGTGTTGTAAATACTGCAAAAAGGATTCTAGAGCATGTTGCAGAGAACCAATAAACAGCCAACAATGTATGGGTAATGTGAAATGACTGGCTGCTCTTCAACAGTGCTCTAGGAAAATTGTGATTTTCAGTTACGATCTGTTCAGTCAAATCAAAGTCTGATGACTGCCTCAAGATGTTCATTTATCACCCCAAATAAATCAAACTTAGAGAACAGGCAACAATATGTGATTGTATTCAAAGGCAATGCATCAGTACCTATAGGTGGAATTTCTAGCAGCAGTCAGATAAAAGTGGCTGGAAATAAGAGTACAACAATAGATCAAATCAGGACAGGATATTACAGAAACTCATCTTGGTTCATAAATATAAAATAATGAGCTGCTGCTTTCATAGCCTGACTTTCAAACTGTATTAACAAAACTTGAAAAAATGTTATTGTCACCTGTTATTTTCAGCTGAAGATTTGGTCAAAAAAATTAAATAGTTTGTACTGAAATGGGTACACTGGCTTTTTTTAATATATGCAGACTTGAAAACAAGAAAAAGAAAGACAATAGATTATATAATGTTAATTTTCAGATTTTCTACCTGTAGTAGATGTGTGCATGGCTTAGTCTTGTGTGCATGACTCAGTCTTGTGTGCATGCATTGCCTTTGGGTTCTCTGCCCACAAAAGTGTATTAAGCACTGTTCATGCCCAGGGAACACTGAGCAAGGAAAAATGTCGTCATCACATCCTACATAGCACAGCTGAGTGTGCTATCCCCTCCGAACACAGCAGAGATGTCCAGGATGGTGTAGAGTTTCACCAGACAGGAAAATAGCAGTTGGTGGTGGCCTGCAGACTTTCATTACATCCACAGCCACGACAGATTTACTAACACCAGCCTGCTGTGGATCTGAAGGAGTCTGGCAGAAATGGCTTTCAAGAAAAAAATGCCCATGCATTTCTAGGCTTGGAAAATGAAAAGAGAAGCAGCTGTGATACCTCTCCAGCACTGAGCAGTTTCTGAGATGGAGCCATGAAGGCAATCTTTTGTGTCCAGAAATCAGCACCAGGAGGGGCTCATGATGCATGTCCAGAACTATTAAGACTTGGCAAGACTGAGTGTGATGGTGCATCTGCCACGCTTTTAGTGCATCAGAAAATCACAGAGATTCATTTGGTCTTGGCACAACTTTTGAAGAGCACAGTGAAGAAGATACAGAAGCCAAATGGCCTCCATAAACCATCCAGGGAGACGGGTTTTACTGTCCTTGAATCTGGAGATACCTGGAGCTCTTTGTCACCTCTGTTGTCACATGACACGTGACATTTGACAAAGCCACAGGCCGTAGCTTGTTGTAATAGAGGGATCAGAGTGTAGATGCTGTAAGGCAGCAGCAGGCAGTGATCTTACACGCCCTGTAGTTCTGTGCAGGAGCAAGAGACATCTTTCAAAGGAGATAGAAGAGCTTGCATGATTGCAGTCACAGCCTTGAGGACTTCATCCTTGGCAAAGCAAGAAGATGCCTGTGGCAAACTAAGGGAACTGCATACACAGACAAGGCACTGCAGCTTGGGCCTCCTTACTGTGGTCCTGGGAATGGTGCTGACAGGGGTTAATTCTGCCTGCTTATCTTGCAGCACTGCAGATCTGTGAAAGAAACAACTGAACAAGTAAATATCTGCCTTTGTCAGATTTCCATGTAGCTCAGATAGGTGCATATATAAAAGGCCAGTGCTAATGGTGCATTTCCAAACTTTATTACAGAATTCATAAGGTTCAAATACTTCCTTTCAGATCTTCCATTCAGTAAAAAATAATAATAAATTTTTTAAAAAGTGAATTCTTCTAGGGAAGTATTAAGAATGTGCGTTTTTCCTCTTACAAACCAAAAATGAGAAAAATTACTTTAATGATCCTTTGGCAAGAAGCGAATTTACAGAAGGTGGTATTTGGAACCCTAAGGCAGCCAAGAGATGCTCCTTTCCAAGCTGAGCCTGCTGCCAGAGCAAAGAACAAGGTGAGCCAGATTCCATTTACTACCTGGAAGAGTACAGCAGGGAAACCACAGGGAGAGGTGTTTACTCACTGGTAACACAGCTGCTTCACAGGCCTTCTTGTGCTTCTCAGGTGCTGCCAGGGCCACCCTGGTGATTCCTCTGAGCTCCATTCCTTAGGCAGACACCTGCACCAGTTCAATCTCCTGGTTTTGAGCTCCAGTGTTTGTAGTGAGGGGGTGACAGGGCCAAACTACACTATTTACTCCTAATTTCTAAGCTTACTTAACTGTAACATAAATGAAAGTGTTGATGTGGATTAAGTGCTTGAGTTTAAACAGCTCATTTGAGAAACCCTAAATAAATTAGTCAAGGAAAAGGAGAGAGTGCTTTAAAATTTACAAAACACTATCCATTTCAGAACTATTGAAGTTCCCATCAATTTCAAAACCATAAAATCACCCACACTTTGGCACAAATTTCTATTAGAACAATAATTTGCAACTATATTTTGTGAGAAAACTGTGAAATTCTGCAGTAAGATTTTCTGATCTTCCATTTGCTCATTTTTTTGTACTTCTGGCAAATTAAAGAAGTCATTATAGTGTAATAGAAAATGATATAATTTTGGACTGGGTAACAATTAAAATGAATGTGGTTAATGAACTGTATCTGAAACACTGCTTTTATATTCAGAGATGCTGTTTGGTTCAGATGCAATTTTATGCCTCTATTATATGTACTACACTTTCAAACAAATAAAAAAAAATTGAAATCTCTATCTGTGATATACAGACAAAATCACAGTAATTATGTGCTAAATGTGAATGCTTGATTATAAGACTTGTTGGCTTTTAATTTATTGCTGACTAACTGGCCCTGCTGTATGTGACTGTCTTGATTAATGCAGAACTGTCTTGTCCACATGTGCCTGAAATTCTGCATATTTCATATTGTGCATTAAAAATATGCCTAAAGATTTAAACTATTGAATCTGAGCTGCACTTATTTGTAAATATTTTGTTTAACAAGCTAGTTAGGAGAAAGAAAAAAAAAGTTACAAGATTTTAGGGAATAAAATTTTAAAAAGGGTGGGGTTTTGAGAATGAATCTCTCCAACAATATTTATAATAATAACTTCAGATGTTTGGCATCCCTGGGTCACTCAGATGAAATTACAGGTATAGAGCTCTGCTGTTAATCAAAAATGTACCTGAACCCAGAGCTTCAGAAGTATTTAGAAGCAGTTGTCTTGTATTCTGTTCAGGAACTGGTCCTTCCAAAGGCTGACAGCACCAAGCTGGTGAATTACAGAGCAGATGTGTGAGAGTTGAAGCCAATGCTGAGCAAAATGACTTTGTTCTGGCAGCTTGCCTGACTTTAACCTTGCTGTGCATGACCCAGCTCCAATACCAAAGCTCTTTCAGACACACAGAACTACTTTTTCCCTAAGGTGACTTAAAGGAAAACTGTAAGTATAATGGAAAACTGTTCTTTTCAACAATTATTTGTCAAACTGCAGGCCAGTACCTTTTTGGCAGTCCTGGAAGGGCCTAAAGTGGGTTGGTCAAATATCATGTGGCAGCAGTTCTCTCTCAGAGTAGCAGCAGCTGCTGGATTAACAAGTGAGGACAGCCTAAGACCGTGGTTGCAGGATTGATAACCACCTTAAATTGCTGACAGCAGTTTATTTTCTCCAAGGCAAAGGAGTGAACATGAACATTGGTAGCCAATCATAAACTATTCTCTCTTGACTGATATGGAGGTTCTAAGATGTTGGAAAGTCTAATTGAAGGTAAATGAAATGAACCAAATGGAGGTGACATTTTCATATTTGCATAAACCAGTCCTAGATATTTCAAGATTCTCTCGCTGAGTTCAAACAGTCTATTCTCTACATTTGTTCTGACAGTGAAATTAATCCAGCACTTCTCACAACTTCTTTTTACTCTCTTAAAAGACAGTCACCTGTCCTGTATCATATCCTCTAGAACATGTTCAAGTATTAACCATCAACTGTTTACAGTTTTATTGGAGGAACTGTTTCACCTTCTTGCTCTGTTTCATTATAAAGCTTGATGTGTTCTACAATACCTTTTATAGCTTTGGTCTATGAGCAGTTTTGGTAGTCTCCTTTAATTTTGCGGTCTTCTATAATTTGCTTTCTCAATAAAATTCTTTAAAGGGAGTAGATTGCATTGTCACAGATGCAAGATAGGAAATAGGAGAAAGAATGGAGAGAACAAATTAACAGTAATCATAACTTGTGATCACATACATAATTGTTTAGTATACCTTTCTATTACAACTAATTCCTATATTCTGCCAAAAGTAAACTTGCATTGCAGAGTGTGAATTACTTTCCATTCAAAATGTATAAAGGATCTGTTGGATTTGAATTCACTTGAGAAAACTGCAGCTAACTGCAATGCAAGCAAAAGGGAGGAAAAAATTAATTTAAGCAGGGTGAGGAAAATGGGCTATGCCCTTTCTTTCTGATCAGACTCCTCATAGCTGAGACTGTTTCTCGTAAAATTATTTTACAATAGTTTTACTTCATAAGGGTGAAGATAAATGAAAAACTATTTTCATTGGTATCACTATTGGCCTATCACTATTTTCACTGGTAAATCAGAAAGTAGATAAACTCAACCCTTGACAACAGATCTAGTGATAAGAATCAGACAGAACACTGACCAAATGAAAATAGTATGAAAACTTCATTAAACTGTACCAAACTTTGACTGCACTATCAGCTCTAATCTTTAGACTTCGGTCTAAGTTTGGTTTTTCAATATTGGCACTTGCTAGAAAAATCTACTATGAACCTAGCCAATAAAATCATATTACAAGTATACTTGTGTTCCTGAAATTGCAAGGCTGCATGCAGGCCTCAGTTCTCATTTGTCAGAAAGAAATGGGCTAAACTTCTGCAAGTATGGGAACTATTTAAGCTATAAGAAAAGTAGAATTCAAGGAACTAGCTGTTTTGTGTCTAGCAGCTGTATTCAGAGTAGAGTCTAGTCACTCTGAGGAGAAGTACCTATAACATCACCAGGGTGTTCAGATTCCCATTTACCTGAAGGAAATCCCCTCCATCAGGAACACATCAATGGCAATTCCTCTGATTCTTCATCAGTTTTGATATGATTCAGCATCACAGGAAGTAGACAAACATCTGTCAGTGCAGATCGTGTCGTAAGAGACAGAAGATTGGAGCAACACATCTCAACTGAGTTGGTCTTATTTAGAGTTAATTAGTGTCTCTTTAACACACTCTTACAGAATGTAACTCTGTGGTGAGATAGGTTTGTTTATATCTTCTTGCTAGTGGCTTGGTAAAATGCATCCTACAGTTTAAGAAACTCTGGCTTAAAGGGCCCCTTGACATATTTCATTTCATTTCATTTCATTTCATTTCATTTCATTTCATTTCATTTCATTTCATTTCATTTCGTTTCATTTCATTTCATGTCATTTCATTTCATTTCAGTTTCCTCTTCTGTGTTTCTTGGACTGTGCTAACACTGCCTCAAACCTGTACTTCTAATGATTCAGTAGTGAATACAAGCTCAGATTCCCAAGTCTTGTGGCTAGTAAACTGTGTATCCTGACACAGACCAACCACTTGCATCCACCTTATACTTTGGTGAGATGAAGAAGCTCCTCACTGTCTTTCCTCTGCTCCAGGAAATTGTGCCAACTATGCCTTCATTGCTAGTGAGATGAGTTCATAGTTGTAGCAAATTCTGCTGGGATGCTGGGCACTTTTACCTTGTGAAGTGCTCAGCTTGGCTACCTTTCCTTTTTCATAAGGCAACTTGAAGTGCACTGTCGCTAGTCACACTTAGAGGCTCAGCAATGGTGTCAGTTAGGACTGAGACTGGGAAGAACAGTCTCCCAAAGAAGTGGCAAGTCTGGCTCTTTTCTCTCCTGTCTTTTTTTGTTTTGTTTTTGTTTTTTGGGTTTGTTTTGTTGGGTTTCTCTCTCTCTCTCTTTTATTGCTGGTATGTTGCATATTTAAGGCAGAAGACCCTCCCTGGTTGAGTGAATGGGATGTGCTCTAGCCTTGCTGTGCCAAAAGACTTGGCACTGTTTGTGAGGAGGCAGCTTTGCGGAAGCCTCAGAGAAAGACTTCCCACCAGCAGCATCTCTTGAGATGGAAACAGCCACTGCATTAGAGTCATTAAGATCTAAAGAAATGCAATAACTGGACCCTAATTAGCCATCTACACCCAAATGTTAAACATGGTAGGTTTTCAAATGGATGCCTAGAAAAGCAATTTGTTTGCCAGCATGTTGGACTCTGGATCTTACACGGGGCACTGATGATGTCACATTAAATTAACTAACCCTTAAATTAATGCCAGGGAACCTTGACAGAAGACAGAACATGACTGTCCACACTACTGAGATATTAGAAAAGTCCTGGAATTGCTTAGGCTTAAGGCTGGCTTTTTCCCAAAAAACTGCCAAGCAGCTTGGATTTTAACATTAGTAAGAAAGAATTCTTCACCATTTTGGTTGTAAACATCTTATTTTGCAATATAAAACAGTGTGGCTGTTGCCCATTTTATATCAGTTGTCTTCAGGGCCAAAGAATGGTACTAAGCATATTTAAACTATAATTTCAGATGAAATTAAGTGTGTGGGAGTCCAGAAAAAATGGCAGAGTCCCTGGTCAGTCCTAATGGTGTTTTCGCTTCTGAGGTCAACTGGTTAAATTTTGAGAGAAGAAGGAAACAATAAACACAATGAACAGAGGATCTGACCTGACATCCTCGAATGATAAATCCTACACAGCCAGGCTTCCTCCTTTGCAGGCTGGAGGGATTTGTGAGTCAATTAAGACTTTCATGTTTCTTCAGGTGTTGCTGTCACAATCTCACCATGTAGAGGTAAGTCTGCCATACCTTTAGGATGTACAGTTTCCTCTAACACAGCTGTACAAGTACACTTTGGTGTCTTAATTTTGGAACAGTTCTGCTCCCTGATGTCCTGGGCCAGCTCTGTTACTAGGTTAACGGGAAATTTTCCAGCTGCAAAATTATGAATATGTTCTTCTTATTCACAAGTTCTCTGATTCCTTTTGCACCTCATGCTGCTCCATTCTGAGCATCTGGCCTGGTGACAGAGCAACTAGTCAAGAAATGAGGAAGCCAGCATGTCTCAGTGCTACGTGAGGAACAGTGTCTATGCCTTGTGAGGCACGATGGGCTACATGAGCCTAGGATGCCTTTGCAGCAGTGTCAGGTTTTGTTCAAACTGGTGAGCCTGAGTCCCTTCTACCTGCAAGGACAGAGAGACAGTAGGGACAGAAATGAATGAGAAAGGAGTCTGTGTGTGTCCATCAAAATGCACAGTACTCTTTACAGCAATTTGAAAAAGTGGATGCTGTTCAATAAAATATTTGTTTTAACCAAAATAGACAATAATATTAAAATATGCAATTTGGCCCTGCATCTCTGTAATGGATGTGAAAATGAATAACAAGCCAACTGTTCATGTCTCTATAGATCAATAAATTTCCAGGGACATATTAAAAAGGTATATAAACATGTCTATGTTTCAATTTTGCTTTATTCAGTTACATTCCAATCAATAACATATTCTATTTTGTAGGAAGAAAATTTATAATCCCTATATTTGGTGATACTGGGAGCTTAAGTCTTCTTCTTTGGACTACTTGAGAAACAAAAGTAACAAAAAGTCCAAGTATTCATATGCCTTCTGAGAAAGATATAAAAGATGTAGCTTGCTGGAAGAAGTTCATGCAGCTTGTTGAAAAATGGGTTTCAGTTAAGTGCTAAGATAAAACTAAAATTACAAATGTTAAAATGTCTTTGTTTTTGTGTGAATGTAGTGCTGCACTGGACATGAATTGGACTGAATAATGAGACATTTGTAACTTTCAGGCTTTGAAAACTGGCATTTAACAGTAAAAGCACAAAGATGTACTAACAATTTAGAAATGCACAGTCTTTTTCAGTGTTTTTGCCATGCAGTTTGTGTATAAAAGTAAAGGGTTTTCCCAGCTTTTACTGATATTTGTGGCACTGTGCATCATTCAGAGGTGTAATCCATGCACTCCAGAGATCAGTAGTTACCCTTTGCTTTCAGTCTTATCTAATCCAATATCTTAAATGGTCAGGAAAAATAAATCTTTTTCTCTTCATTAAATGCGTTGTTTCATTTTGTTTTTTCCCAAGTTTATATTCACATTTGTAGTAAAGCTTAAAAATAAAAACAATGAAAGGAAGTGCTGGAGCTCTCAGTAAGCAATCACTTCATTACTAGGGGTGGTCTTTACTACAGAGCTGACGATTTGCACTGGTGCCACACTCTGCAGTGGTGTAGAAATATGTTTTTTGCCCCTTCTGTGCTCAGGCTCTCCCCAGCAGCTCTATGGCCCTACATATCTTTTGCAGGCTACATACAGTATGAATTTCCATTCCCCTGCCAGCTCTCACTCTGCTATTTAATTCTTCATCAATACCTCAGCTCCTCTTGGTTTTGATAGATGAGCCCTGCATTCCTGCTGAGCTGTTTGGTTTGGAGGAATATTTGAAGAGTAAAACAAATGAATGACAAAAAAAAAGTGATGGCACTGGTCCTTGGAAACAGCTAACAAACTAAATGGGTTTTGATAAGTAATTTTTGCATGACTAAGTTTTTTACTTCACATAGAGAAGTTATAAAATTTCTTTAATGCAAGCCTCTTTTATAGACTTCTTTCAAAATTTGAGAGAAAAGGTATGCACAACAATTTGTCGAGATAAATAGTGATTGATTAGAGTTACTAACAGATCCATGAAGGAAACAGTTCTGAAAGTTCTCTAAAAATATGAATACATCCATTACAAAATACTGCTCAAGCAGGTTTGGTCTTCTCATGGAGAGAGCCATATGGTCAAACTGATACACACTTCTCTTAAGAAAAGAGTGATTTATACTTTCTTTAAAAAATTGGAATGAAATGTTAGTTGCAGATGGGTAATAAGACTAATTTTGAGATTAGCTCAGTTGGTTAGAGCACGGTGCTAATAATGCCAAAGTTGTGGGCTCAATCCCAGTATGTGCCATTCACTTAAGAGTGGACTCCATGATCCTTCTAGCTGCCTTTAAACTCAGATTATTTTGTGATTCTGTGATTTATAAAAAGGTGCAAAATCTGCTTTTCCAGAGGCTTGTGGGGAGAGAATACTCAACCCTCATGTGCCAAAACTGTACCTTTCTGCATATGCATTTGGAAAGATGCTTTCACTCACATTGTTCACATCTCTCTAAACATTGTCAGAGTACCCATACAATCATGCAAAGGACACAGCCCTGAATCAACACTGTAGAATTTCTAATGCCACACTAGTCTTACAGAAGGTTGTGGCAGGGAAAATAAAAAAAAAAAGTCATAACAGTGCGTGGAAGAAAATATCCAAAACAAGTCCCCAGAAAAACTGGCACTAGGCTCACAGATGTTCCAAGAAGTGAAAGGGTAGCTAAATTTATTAGATAAACTTTGTTTAGTGAATAATTAACAGGTCAGCTTCAAAGTGTAACTCAATATAGACTGTTTGTTTTTTCTTTTTGTGACAGTGACATTTCGCTTTTAATGTCCAATAAAAGGTTATATCAGGTAATCCTGGCACAATGAGGTGGGAGATTTATCCATTTAATCAGTCATGTTGAAATAATTTTTAATTACAGGTTGCTTTCTGGTAAGTATCCATGTTTCATGGGATCCCAAATAGTTCAGTACTGTGTCTTTTTAATAGTTATGCATACAAAAATATTATATTAACACTTTTCTTGAGGTCACAGTATTATTCATTCAAAGGGCTGAAAATGTAAATACATTTTTACAAAATTGGGGATTATGTACCATTTATTTCATAGGAAATAAATGGTACCTTGCCTTTTTTTTTGCAAAAATCATGGATATGAACTGAGTTTTTCATATTCAGGAGACTATAGCATGTATTTAATAGGACTACTTCCATATTAATGACAGAATTTGAGTAGTGATGCAGCCAAAGTTTCCAGGGAGAAAAGAATGGGTCAGTGGTTAAGGCAATTGAATTCTGTCTTGAAAACTAAATTGTAGCCTTGTCCCCGAGTTTGTAGTTGATGCTATAAGAGTTACTTAATCATAGGTGGCCACTAACCAATTTTTTCAATGTCTGATTGAGAATCTGATTTATCAACACAGAGAATACTTAAATCTGGATCTGAAGTGAATTACAGCCATAAGTGGGTAAATGAAGTAATTATAAAAAAATAAAGTCCTAAACTGCTCTCATATGAGACATGTAAGATTTGTGAATAATTTTATCTTAGCTCCTTTGGATCTCAGAATTCCCTTTTGTTAGCTAAAGATAACAGCATGCCTTGCTTTTGTAGCTATACTTTAAAATAATTGTGCCAATATTTTAGAAACAGTCTGCCAAAATGACCAATCAGGAAAAAACACTGGGAAACCTGCAGTTCTATACTCAGAGGATGTTGAATCCTTACTAGAAGAAAATACAATAGATAGGACATAATGACAGATTGAGCAAAAGGAATAGTGGAAAATTTCTCAGTAAATAAGCCCTTTCTATCCCAGTGCATTAAACAGGGCTCCAAAACAAAAGTGGTAAATGACCATGTATCCTAAATGATAAAGCCAAATTATACACGTGCAGCAGTGAAGCAACTGAAATTTTTACAGACCTGGTGTTGCCCAGCTCCTGAGTATTTTGGCATAGCTCTAAAATGAATGGATGTTTGTGAGGTTTGCAAGAGAGAGACTTATGTCTGTTTCCTTGCCAAATACAAATCCTATACCATGGGCACGTCAGAGCCTAGACAGCTTTTCTGATAATGTCCTTGACAAACCAATAAGGATTTTAAAGCTGGAAGACAAAAGCAGATACAATAAATGATAATGTTACTAGCTGTGTCTAGGACACAGTGCTATCACTACAAATGCCCACCCTCACAGCCCAAGGAGACCATTTCCTATGGCTCTTTGGGAAGAAGCTTCCTCTCTTTCAGCAATGGATCTGACAACACAACAGAGTGCTCACTGTATGGTGACAAAAACAAATGGGGCGTTGCAGAAGTTTTATTGCCCTCAAATAGTACAAGACTGAAGATAAAAATTGATTACTAAGGTAGGAAACAAGGTGACTGATACAACAAAATAACAGCTAATAGTATTAATGGGCTAATAGA
The DNA here is from genome assembly GCF_021018805.1 of Prinia subflava. Lineage (NCBI taxonomy): Eukaryota > Metazoa > Chordata > Aves > Passeriformes > Cisticolidae > Prinia > Prinia subflava. The sequence continues at coordinate 41,787,905 of NC_086247.1, read as the reverse complement.
TTTAGGCATCCATAAACAAAAAGCTGCAACAATGAGTACTACTACTCTTACAGTGTTTTTTTACCTATCAGGATAAATGTATGGGGTAACTGGTGCTAGTGCTTGGTGTGAACTCATCTGTAAAGTATTTCCTGTGTCAGTCTTGCAGATTTCTCAGTGATGAGCCTTCAGTCTTTGCTCAGGAGAGACCACCACATTGTTAAGACTGACAGCACATCAGTAAAAAGGCCTATGAAAATATGCTCTGCTTACCTGTTACAAATGCTGTGTGGATATTGTTTTAGAGGCGGTTTCCCTGCAGTGTGGTTTACACCCTTATAAATATGCTAGAAGCTATTATGAGCTATATCCTTATCATTTGACATAGAATGCACTATTTGAGCAGATGTGACAGTAACATGGTATCACATACACTACACCTCTGTGTTCTTACCCACAGCTCCTTCTAGGAAAAAATAATACAGAAAGTTTTGCCATGGAGCAGGAGCAAACCAAGTAGCCAAAGCTGTTTGTTACTTTTTCTGCTGACAATTCTGAAAGGTGACACGCACTTTTGGACTAGGTTTGCCATGCAATATAGTTACAACGATGAAAAGGAGCTGTGCATTTATCTTGGGAAAGTAAAAGTAGTTTTTTGATCTATATTGGACTTCGTTCTAGTTTTACCAAGACTACACGATCACAGGTTTTTCTCATTACCATGAGAATAGATATCATTCCTTTGACTTCACTAAAGAAACTAGCGTACATGCATAGCCACGTTCGCGTTTCTCAGCAAAAATCTTTCCCCAAAAAGGCACCTGTGTACTTCACCCCGCTCTTCCCATTCCCCATACGGAAGGCAAAACTAACGCAGCCGCTCCTAGTCCCCCTGAGGCACTCCGGAGGTGTTTGGGATGACGCGCGGCACCACGGACCGCGGGGGCCGCTGCGGGGACGCGGCGATCGCCGCCGCCTGTCCCGGCCCGACCCGGGCGCTGCTGGGGGCTGCGGCCGAGGCTCCTTCCGCGTCCCCTCCCTCCCGTCCCGCTGTGCCACCGCCCCCGGGCGGGGGGAGCCGCCTGCCCGGCCCATAAAGGGCAGCAGGGCCCCGGCAGTGCTCGCTGCGGAGCGGAGACCATCGCTGCCTGTCCTGGAACACGCAGGTGAGCCGCAGGGACGGGGCAGCCGCGCCGCTCCCCGGGCACGGCGCGTCCTGTCCTTCCTCTCCCCCGGGCACGGCGCGTCCTGTCCTGTCCTGTCGTGTCTTCTCCCCTCCCCCGGGCACAGCGCGTCCTCTTCCCCGCAGGCTCCTCCCGGAGAAAGCCGGATTCCCCGTCGAGTCGCTGCCATGGCCGCCGTCCCCTCCATCGGCTGCCTCCTGGCCAAGAACCAGTACTACCGCAGTGAGTACGGGAGCTGCGTGTTGTCCCCAAACACCCCTCCCCGCCCTTCCTTCCATCCCCTCTTCCTTTCTTTCTGCCTGGGGAGCTCCTCTGGAGGAGAGAGGCTGAGCCCCCAGAGCCTCTCCCGAGAAAGTGGCCGAGTTGTTTGCACTCGGGAAAAGTGTCAGAAAGTGTTTCAGGTGATGTCTGAAGGAGTTGGAGGCAAAGAGTTGTCTTTGCCTAATAGCTTTTATGTTCTTGGAAAGTTTTTCATACCATAGAACTTTAGTTTTAATGACCATCTATGCCTGGCTATCAATCTACCTTTTTAAAAATTAATCTACTTAGAACTATTTATTAGGGTTATCATATACATATATATACATGTATATATTTAATTATAAAACATGACCTAGAAAAAGTGCTAGCCTAGCAAGTCATGGTTTCTACCTGTACTTTCTATTTACTTTACTTCCTATTTCCTTTGTAAATTTAGACACAATACAAAATCAATTCACATTTTTGTTTCTAAGTATGTAAAATAATTGCTGCTTTGAGAGTACATGTGGTGTATTAGGATTCCTAGGTCCAGGATGGACACTAGTGTGAGTTTAGCATTTATTTGTGTCACAAGGGAAAGTATAGCAATGGGGTTGTTGTGGACTTGAATGTTCAAGGATGTAGTTGTCTTGATAGCAGTGTGGCCGTGATCTTAAGTTTTGTCAGTGGTTGCAGTGCAGGCATGTCTTAGTATGCTTTTAAGGGAAGTGTAGTTAGAGTGAGAGAGACACTGATATAAAAGTTCTTATGAAAACTACTGTAGTAGAACAGTGTGTATACAATAGAAGTTACATTCTCTAGCTCAGTGGAATTAGTTCCTCTGAGACAGCAGCATGTCTGAAAAACTCCTGACATAAATAGTGCACTCTCTCAAAGCATCTTTCTTTTCATTATGTGTGTCTGTTTTCCATAAACAGGAAGACTGAACTCGGAATCCAGTGTTTCTTCCAGCTCCTCCAGCTGTTCGGATGCTGTGAACATCACAGACCAGGAGAAAGAATTGCACGGTATTGTTCCCTTCTTTGAAACACTTTTCAGTTTTTCCTCTTCTTCATCCAGTGTCTAATGTTGTCGGCTTTTCTCCTTTGGCAGGGTTACCAGAGTTAACTGATAAATATTGGTGGATAAAAAGCTTCTTCCACAGTGAACCCTCTCCACCAACTGTTGGCAGAAAAACACTCTCAGCAAGCAGGTGAGTCCTGTTTTTAAAATGGTGGAGATAACTTAATTGCTCTGCTTTCCTTTTGGTAAAAGTGTAAGTAAACAAGTTATAATCAGCTAAAACCATCTGGTGGGGTCCAATGCTGTTTTGATGATTTAAGTAAAATATACATCAGGTGTTAGGCTATAGACCCTTTCGATGTTTTCATTTTAACAAATTAACTCATATGCTCTTCACACTGTGCAGGTGGTAGTACCTATTACTGTTTCACACTTTTGGTGATGTTTATTTAATCCACTACCTATAGAACTTGCACCATTTATAGAATTATAGTTTGGCCATTTTACTTTGTGTTAAAAAGCTGATATGAATGCATTCAAAATACTTAGACAGATAAATAAATATCTTTGAGGTAAAAACAATGAAATTTCCATTTATAACCTTTTCTATATATATTTCTGCAGTACCAACAGTTGAAAAGGACAGCGTGATGGCTTTTCTGACTGAGATGCTACCTACAGACTTGTTTTTCCAAGAGGCTTGGGGTCTTAATGTCTGGGTTCAGCTGCCAGAAGAAAACAAAACCTTTAGGAGAGTCGAAAAGTGAATTTTCAAAATATTTGTCAGTAGCTAAAATGATATTGCTTAATGGACATATCCATGGCCTATCATGTGTTCTTTCCAGATTTGCCGTAATTTGTGATGTCTCTATAATGGAGGTTTCCAGGAGTAAACATCCTGATGACTTACTTCAATAATTAATGAAAAGTGACAGTAAAAATAAGGTGTGGGAGGAAGATGTGTGTTGAATGACTGTGCAATAGGTGATTCAGTTAAGTTGCCTTCAAGATACCAGCTCTATAGGCAGTCACATAGATGTAAACAAGATTCAGATCTATAATCCAGAGTGGGACTGCTGTGTGGCACATGTCTTTTATCAGTATTTGTGTACCAGTTACAGGGTGTAACTCTTCAAGAATGCTTGTCAATGTTTTTTCTTTTAGAAAGCCCAATTATATGGACAAGCAATAATCAGTTTGGTTTCTTTGATCAAGCAGAGTGAACGATCCCAACTTCAAATACCCAGGTACCACTTTCATTCCTCCCTATGTGTGCTGGTATTTGAGGACAGAATAGAGGAGATGCACGAGAAACTAGTAATTGAAACCAGTAATCCTAATGGAAACTGATCTCTTCCAAGGAGAAGAGCAACCTTAATCAGAGTTGATACTTTTAGTTTAGATTTCGTCTGCCTGCTTTGTTGTGGCTTAAAGATCTACTTGTTCCTAAATGATAAATTCTATCAATATTCTGCTGTCTGTCAGATTAGTTATGAGGGCTAGATCTGGCAAAGGATTCCACTCAAAGTAATCACATTATTGTTGTTATCCAAGTGGACCTTTGTCATGCTCTCGAAAGGTACTGGAACATTGCAATGCTGAAGACTTAATGAAGCCAATTAGTATAACAATTATTTATTCTACTGGGCATGACTGAAGTGCATCAAGGATTATGGAAAATAACAAGTATTTGGCTGAATGATAACATTTGTGGCAAGTATCTATGCAACTTTTTGATGTACTATCATTAAACCTGCTGGATATTTGTCCATCACTGGATGAACTAACAGTAGCAAACATTAACGTAGCCAACATCTTTTTATTAAAGGTTAATGGTTGTCACGGTTATGCATAACTCCAAAATGTATCAAGTGGCTGCTTCAGGGAGTTTGCAGTCTTGGTGGAGGCAATAAATGCATGGCAGATGACAACAGAATAGAGCACAATTCTGAAAACATGATTTCAAGGGTCTTTAAATTGACTTGTGTCTTACTTTACGGCTATTGTAAAGTTTCATCTTTGTTCTCTAAGTGTACAGAATGACTTTTTTATACTAAGATTTTTATATAATAAAGAATCAATATTTTGTCTGACTTATTTTTGGCCTCCAGAAACTGGTGTTCTCAGTTGACTGTGGTGGAGTTGCTGTGTGGGTCTAGGTTTTCTTTTTTGAATGTGTATTTTTTTTTTTTTTTTTTAAAGAAAGTATTTGAAAAATTTTAACCCCCCTCAAAAGTCCATGTATGTGCATCACATTCTTTCTTTAGTCACTTCAAGTCTGATGTGACTTGGAGAAGGAGTGCAAGCTAGGAAAAAGCCCCTAACGCCCTTTTCTATGAGTCCGTGTTGTAAATGAAGAGAGAAAGACGATGACATACTTGCAAGAAGGTGACTGTTAATCTCTTTGAAGATGCTTGAAATCACAGAAAATAGATGCTGTGGCCTTATTATTACACATATGAAATACCAGATTCAGAAAACACTGTGGAAAAAGAAGTGACAAGAACCTTAAGCTGCTTCTGTCCTTATAGAGCCAAAACTTCAGATGCAGAACAGGCTTCAGGGGCTGATAACCTGTCAAACCCCACCCTGAACCAAAACAGTTATTATTCAGGGAGTGGTGAGGGGAGGGAAGGCTGCAATGTTTGCTTTCCTCTGTTTAGGCCCTACAAACAACTTGTTTTTGCAGTGGCATCAATGTGACAGAAATCTCTGCTCTAGAGAGGTGTCCTCATGCCATCCACATCCTCTTCTTCTGTGAGCAGCTCAGCACTGAGGTAGCACCCCTGCCAACTCATGGTGATTTGTGCAAGTTCTTCAAAGTATGCAATGAACCAGCTCCATTAATTACTATCTAACATTGGTATAACTAACTGCTGAGAGGATATGGGTAAATGGGACATGAAAGTGCTTGCAAACAAAGGGCTGCAGTTTTTTGCTTCTCAGTAACAGGGAAATGTTAGTTTTCTTGATTTAAGTGCCAATTCAATGCACCTTTGAGAGGAGGAGAAAGCCAAAATTTAATTGATTGGAAGAGAAGCTGAGATAAATAGGAAGGGAAAGCTATATTGTATAGCTTAAATGCTGCTTAGAATAAGGAAAACAGGAAAATAGTACGATTTCATGTGCCAGTCTGGGCAAGACAGGTACAAATGTTTGATCAATGATTAATTGTAATAGAAAAGAAATGCTTGTTCACTTTTTGCTGTTATAAGGTCTGTAAGTAAAGATCTATTTTAAGTTAATCAGTATGTTGTTATCTGTCTGTGAAACAGGAAGTATTAGACACAAGAATTGTGCCAGCATGTAAATACTAAGTAAGATCCAACTGTCATAACTAAATTAGGAATGGAGAGCTGGCCTAGAGAAAGATTTTTTTTTTTTAATTTTTTTTCTTTACCTCAAGCACATATAGAGCAATGGTAATAACAGATTTCCATTTCTTCCCTAAAAGGAAATTTAGGTCGTATGTCCTGGTCCTAGCAGTATCCTACTTAAAAGACAAAATGGAAGAAAATTCTGGTACCATTTGTTTTGGTTCAAGAAGGATGAAATCTTCCTGTTCTGCCCATTTAGAGAGAGAAATTCATAATAATGATCTTTTTACACCAGTTGTTATTTGGAATAAACACTATAAAGTTACATTTCTTTCCTACAGTTTTCTTGCCTGTACGTGAGGTAAGCAATACTGCATATTGTGGATGGGCAATAGTGAGGATTAACTCTAAAGACTGCAGCTGTTGCAGCAAAATGGGATTCTTTTTGTAAACTTGCTTTTTCTGCAGAAGCAAGAATGATAAATGGACCAAGATAAATACAATAGGTTTTCAATGTAAGAATGAAAAGCACATCTAACAGCAAATCAAACTAATTTTGAGTGCTTAGGAGTAAGTAATAGCCTTGTATTTTTTTTAGAGTTACTTCTCTTTATGATATTACAAGATTCTGATACTTGGAAATAATTGCAAATCCCTCTTCATTTTTTCCATGATCTTAAATAATAATTCATTATTTCTTCTTGAAAGCAGACTCTCTGTTATTGTCACTTCTTAACTCTTCTATGAAGGAAAACCCAAGCAGGGTTTAATCAGACATTTCTACCACGATTAATATTGTTTCCAAAACATTTCTTGGGTTATTGCACATACAGCTGGTGACTGAAAATTTTGACCATGACCATGTTCAATGCCCTGTCTGACTCTTCATTGATGGAGGGATTCTGTCAGGTTTCTTTTGTCACGCACTCTGTCATGTGCCATTTTAAGCTGTTGTGGCAGTAGCAGATGTGAAATACACTTTTTGTAATCTCTGAAAGATAAGTTTTTGTAATAGAAAGAAGCTACCACTACTAAGGAAGAGAGTGTTTTGGGAGGAAGTTGTGGATGAGCATATATTTTCCTTTTTTTTCCACTTTCATCCCTCTTAGAAACTCTGGAGAAAGAAATTGCTGTTTCCCAGCCCTATGACAAAAGAGAAGATTCAGCTCCCACTTACAGTACTTGATGATATGTTCAGAGACACTCTATTGACTTTTTCTCAAAAATAAAATTATAAAAGTGTTTGTAGTCAAAATGACAGAACATGATCTGGACAGAGATACAATGTTAGAGCAGCTCATAAAAGGAATAAAAAAGGGCCTGTACACTCAAAAACTTGCTTTTCTTAGCTATGTCAACCACTATGTCTCCTTCAAACTCAACCATCTTTGGCATCAAAAAAATTAATTTTCTTTTATGCCTGTGATACAGAAAACATAATCTCACTTTTAGTTGAGGTAACACTACTTGGTGCAAGATAAAACTGTTTTGTCAGTTTGTAGAGGAAATCCAAGGTGCAGCTTGATGTCAGCCACCCTACAGGGGTCCTCTCCAGGACAGACTGAAGCCTGGATGTCCCCAAGAAATCCAGCAATACTCGAAGTAGCTTTTCAGAAAGTTATTCAGATTTTGTTTCCCTTTCCTTTTGTTTTGTTTTCTGTTGTTCTTTTTGCAAAAAGTGAAAAATTACTTCATCCTGACTTTGAAGTAGCCAGGGATGGTGAGTCTACAGAGAACCCTAAAAGTAAAGAAAAATATTTTTTTTCATGGTTGATCACCTTAATCTTTAAAGATCTTTCCCACTGGTACTAAATTGAATTTCTCTATGAACAGCAGATCAGGTTCTAGTCAGAAATGTGCAACCTAAATAACAGGTAAAGTTTTAAAGTGCTGATTCCACCTTCTCTTCAAGGATCTGTCTGAAGAGGTTGCATCATTTTGTTTAATATCCAGCTACACTGACTTCAAGAAGTATTTCAGCACTGTAGAAGTGGATCAATAGGTGGAAGCAGCTGGAGATGTGACTCACTTCTGCGAGTCAAAGTGAAAAGCCAGGCTCCCAGAGTATGTTTTGGACTCTAATTTACAGACTATTGCTACGTGAGCCAAATGAGAAGGAAAAAGGTGATGGTGCAGTATTGACATGGCATCAAAATGCTGGCCAGTTTGAAATCTTGGATCTTGAACTGCCACTCAATTCACTTTCAAATGAAAGTTAATGAGTAAATTCCTTAATATGTCAAAAATTAATATGGTTAAAGAGCTCTACTTATCACAACTAAATACCTGTATGAAATAACAAAAGAACTCACATATTTGAAATTTAAAATAGCTTTCAATCCTCTTTTTGATAAAATATATTGTACAAAATTTTTTGGTTTTAATTCCATTATTACACATAATTACATTATATAGAGAGTTGCTTCTTCATCTTGGAAAAAAAGCCACTTTACATTTTGAATAAAGTTTTGGAACCTATGAATGGTTCTTACATTAAACCTAGTTTGGATGTCATATAACTTTCTAAGAACCATGAGTCAAAAGTAATGTTTCATTGTTTCATAATACTCCAGAGGTGAAAGAATAATATTAGGGGTAAAATACACAATTAAATAAGTCTTTTAAAAAGGTATTTTCCCAACATATTTTAAGCAGGTTAATGCTGTCATGACTCCATCTCTGACTCAAGTTCAGATGAAATCTGGAACCACCACAACATCAAACTGACAGGATGTGTTAGTGACTACACAATTTCTCCATGGCAGTAACAGATTGAGTGTAGTATTGAATGGAGAAGGCAAGGTAACTGTATGTTGTATGTAGTAATACCTCCACATTCTGTCACAATAAAATGCCTGCCTGCAAAATACAAAATCAATTTGTGAAAAAAACAAAACACTGCAACAAAAATTTTCTCCTTCTTCACATTTTGTGCTTTCTAGAGACATATTTTTTTTAATGAAGTATTCTTTTGTATTTTTTCCTAATGTGGTTGCAAAAGAGTGATGAAAGGAAATGCATTTTGCAAATAAATTGTTGCTTCCACTGCTAGTTCTACTTGCTGTTATAATTATTGTCCTACATTATTTTTTTGCCATTACTGTTTCATGTTTTTAGTGGAGAAGTTGTTTCTCTGTGTGTCTGTCCCTGTACTGTGAATTTAACTATTTTTTTTTTTCTGGAGGGGGCATTTTTATAATATAAACACTTTGTAAACACCTACTCCCCACTCAAATAGAGCTCCAGTAACTAAGCCAGTCAGCTCAGACCTTCTGAGATAAATGTGCTTAGGCTGTAACTCTCTCATGTAAGGATTGACTTTTATTCTGCAATTTTACAACATAGCATTGGATATTAATCTTGAAAGGCATCAACTGCTTGGCATTATAAAATTATATAAGGCTTTTATGAGTAATTCTGAAAATGGATGTCCCTTCACTTCTCTTTGGACATTAAAGCATCTATGGCATTTGAAAATACACAGAAAGCAAAAGTGCTTTTTGTAATAAATAAATGTAAACTCATTGATGGTGGATTTGAAGTAAAAAAAGACCCAAACAACAAAAAGGATCACAAGGTGGATGGTTGTGATAGTCATTCACACCTATCTAAAATTCTAATTATATGTAAGGATCGTTATGACTCAAAGACTCACAGCTTAAGTTGCTAGCAATGCTCATTCACTCTTCTCTCCCACTGTTTTCCTCTGCACTAATTAAAAAAATTAAAAAACAATACAAGAACAAACATTATTCAAGCACCTACACAGAAATAGGAAAATGAGAGAGAAAGGACAGCCAGGGCAGACAGAAGTCCTTTTAAGCATAGAATGGATCAGCCTATCTTTAGGACACACATCTTTCTGTCTCTGGTTAAAGAAAAAAAAAAAAAAAGCCAACATCCCCCTGCCCACCCCTGTTCCCCTCCGCCCAGTGCAAAAGTATTTTGCTGTGACCAAGAAATAATCTTTGCCATATTAAAAGCTAAGAAACAGCAGGTCTTCTTATCATTTATACTGAGCCAGCTCTAAAGAAGGAAAATGGATTGAAAGAAACCACAATGTGGCTGTAAAACAGGAGGCAGGACTGCAGCACAATCTTTTACCTCAATAAAACCTTGACTTTTAGGCTGAAAAATAGCATCCCTGAAATGTGTTGACAGGATATGTTCCTGCAACATCTAGCAGGAGTTTTGTTCAAGACCGCTTTTATGGGCTCATCTTCTCAGAAATTGCTTCCCTTGTTGCAATGTTGTCCTGTCCCCCCCTCACCCTTGCCCGCCTAGTTTTATGTACATGTTGCATTGAAGTGGATAAAGTCTTTATGGGGCACATGGTGATGGCTGTAGCCAAGCAAAAGCTCCTTGAGACATACTCCGTGTGTGCATTTAGTTCAATGTGTTGTGAATTTCAGGGAAAACATATTTTTTTAAAAATATGCAGTATTTTAGTGAAAGAACAGAAAATATATGTCAAAACGTTTTGACTGCTTGTAACAATGACGTCTACAAGATACAGTGTGAGGAATAACCTGAATTTAACATTGACCTGCAACATCAGAGAGAGCAAGAATTTTACTAATCTCTGAGAAAGCAACCTTAAATGCTGCAGTAAATTGTATATAGGGGCTAAATTCTCTCTTCCTTCCACTAAAGAACACTAACAGTGGTGTCTCTAATTAGACCAGAGCCACCAAACAAACAGGCTGAAAACAGGAAAGGAGGATAAATAAACCAAACCCTGACTGGTTGCAGCAGATTATCAGAAAGAAAATCTTCAAATTTGTCTGGGATCCTGACAGAACATGACAAATATATTGGCACAGAGTCAGTGGAGGTTGTTCATCATTTTACAATAAAACAGTCAGGAGAATTTAATTAATTAATTAATTAATTAGCCTGATGAAAATTTTAGCTGTAGAGACTGGAACCTCTAATGACCTGAAAATTCTTGGGCAAATGGATGCTGAGAGATTGGTGTTGTTAGCTTTTTAGCTCCTGAGAATTTTATGTCCGAAACACGGCTGTATATAATATTATTATTTTGATATGCTTTAGTTAGTAATAATCAAATTTACGAATTGAAGTTAATTTTTATTTATATAATTTGCAATCTGAAGAATGACTATGCAATGTATGGAAGAATATAGGTAAGGACATTTTTTGTAGGAATTCAGCTATTTTGGTATCCATTTAGTAGATGAGAGGGATTCACTTTCAGTATGAAGAGACAAAGGACAATTTTATGGTGTCTTTTTAGGGTTGAAAAGACTTCTACAGCTGAAAGTAAATTTCAGGTAATAAACCTCACTCCCATTTCCGTGATGTGGAGGAGTGACCTAGAAAGAGCACTGCTTATGCTTGTCTGCTGCTGAAAGAGTGTACTACAAATACAGGACGAGGAGTTTGTCTCTCATAGATCCTTATTTCCAAGAAATCCAAGTGCCTCTAGTCTTACAGAAGTCACCCAGGACACTACAGCTGAAGTTACTGTGCTGTGACTTGCTTAACACTGTTCTATAATTAGTTAGAAAGTCAATTCAACATTTATTTCAAGTGTATGAGGGAGAAGCAACTTCATGAATAGATAATAGAGAAGGCATACGTTGTCTGAATGCATTAGTTTAAAAAAGTGTTCTTAAATTACTGTTTTATTGAAAGTGTGCATTTGAAGATCCTAGATTATTCCACTTGCAAGTCAACACATTATGTGCATTACACTTGTATTAAATTATTATGCCTTGGCTAAATAAAGGCCTTCATCCCTGGTGCTTCACTTTTATGAGCCTCCTACATTAATGTGTGTAAAGGCACAAGGCAGTGGAGGAGAGAGAAAGAATTCTTTGTACTTTCAGTGTTTACTGAACCACAGTTTTTGGGTCATCTCGAGGAGTAGGCACAATTTGAGCAATAAAAAAATAAGCAAATTCTCTCTTTTGAGAATTTTCTTTTGAGGCTTGCCAAGATTTCCTTATTATTGTCTAATTAATCCTGCTTTCTTACAAAACATGAAATGAGGACACAAAGAGTTCTCAATTTGTGGGGCAGTGAGGGGCTGTTTCATTAATTGTACATTAAAAAAATCAACAGAATGCCAGACTTACAGTCAGCATTTAAAGATATGGAAAGTCAGAAATGTTTGAGAAGGCAGAAACAGGATCAGAGAGGGTCGGATGAAACCACTCTGCTTCAGGCTTCTTCTTTTTACAGTTCTCTGCAAACTCAAGTGACTGTTATTGATTGATTGTTTTCCACATTGTAGCTGTTACTCTTGCCAGCTAAGACTGTGTCTGGGCAGGAAAGGGCATTAACATCAGCGATTTCTAACATATGAGATCTAAAAGTTGTATTTAAAACTTAACATCAGGAGGTACAAGCTTGTATCTCTCAATATCAGCTAAAATGTTGTTGGAAAACCTATGTAAATATAAAATATAACATCAATGCTATTTCTTACTAAATGCAAACCCCAGTATTTCTGGAAATGATTTAGAAGTTTTATACACAGACATGGTATGTCATGGTTTAACCACAGCCAACCGGATTGGGCAGAGAATGGGAAGGGTAAAGGGTAGAGAACTTGCAGATTGAGATAAAGGCAGTTTAATAGGGAAAGCAAAAGCTCTGCACAAGAAAAGTGATGCAAGGAATTAACTCACTGCTTCCCATGGGCAGGCACGTGTCCAGCCATCCCCAGGAGAGCAGGGAGATGCAATTACATTACATCTCATGTAATGGTGACTTTAGAAGGCAAAGGCCTTCACTCCAAACATCCAGCCCTTCCTTGTTCTTTCCCCCACTATATATACTGGGCATGATGCCATGGTCTGCAGTATCTCTTTGGTAGGTTTGGGTCACTTGTCCCCTCTGTCTGTTCCTCACTTCCCATGCACACCCAATTTCCTCACCAGCCTGGCAGCACGAAAAACAGAGAAGGCCTTGGCTCTGTGTAAGCCCTGCTCACAATGAAAAAACATCTCTGTGTAATGAACCCTGTGTTCAGCACAAATCCAAAACACAGTGCCATACTAGCCGCTGTGAAGAAAGTTAACTCTACCACAGCCAAAACCAACACGACACTTGATAACACTCCTTAGAGAGTATAGATTGTATTGCACTTCAGCCCCTCCCCCTAAAATTATCCATGCAATGTTCAGCATTTCCACAGAAACTCTTATTAACATATACTAACTTTTTCACATTAACATAACTAACTTTTTGTGTTATCTTCAAACAGCATTAGCATTTTTTCTTTCATATAAAATTGGTGACTCATAGAGCAATCTATTTAATTTTGTAGTTCTCCTTCTTCAGTCTCATATTACAGAATTCCAGAATCAGCTTAGCTGGAAGGGACCCACCAGGATCATTGACTCCACCTCCCAGCTCAGCACATCTGCAAGAGCTACATCATGTTCCTGAGAATATTGTCCAAATGCTTCTAGAACTTTGCCAGGCTGGCGTTGGACATCAAACCACCAAATTACCATTAGTGATGCCTTTGTCAGGGCCTGTACTAGAAAAGTTCATAATCAAGGTATTGGTGTTGGCATTTCTGCAGGGAAAATTGTTTCTGAACATATTGTATTCTTATATGGCACCCTTCTTTTTCCTAGCAGATTGCTACATTTATGTAAAAAAAATCACTTTCATGCATGTTTTTGTGTGTACACATGAACTTACATTTAGAAATTGTCATACATTGTATATTTTAAAATTATTTTTATTTTTTGAAATATAACAGTAATATTAAACCCAGTAATTTTGTATTCATTGTAATGTTTATGCAAGCATTAAAATATTTAATTGGAGTTGAGCTTCAGACTGAAACAAAATTTTACATTGTACAATTTCCCATGTGGTTTATCTTTTTGGCACCATAGTTAATGACAACTTTCACAACTTCTACTAAGCCAGCTGAAAATATACAAAATTTATCTTCTCTTTTACTGATAAGGTGGTATAACAAAATAATTGTGTGAGTGAAATTTCCTAGCCTGCATTATGGTTCTTACATACCCACTGGATTCAGAATCATGAATCCAAACTCAGTTAAGACTGTTCTTCTACCTGAGGCTTTTTGCTTTAGGTTTTAATGATTGATTAAGCAGGCCTATGCATATGTCATCCTCCTTTCATATCTATCTAATCCTTTGTGGCTGAGGGATCCATCAACTAATTAAATGACCCCTCAGTAAATCAAATTAATCAGTGAGCCCAGAGATGTTCCCAGTATTATGCATGATTGCTGAGACATGCATCAAACATTGTAGTAAAATCTCACTGCTATCCCCAGAAGTAGCAATGATCTTAAGTCATAAGATCATGATCTGGAAAGCTGCTATCTGTGTCAGAGTAATTAACACCAGCTCTCTTGGCCCAAGATGTTTTCCAGTTCTCTTACCTGATGGTAATAGCCTGTGTCTAAAGCTTCTCTGCTTTCCTCAAGATTTAATCTTATTTCCACTAAAATAGTGATTATGAGCATAGTAATAACCATAATAGAGACCTCATTTCTAGGCCACTTGAAGAGGCTGTCCTTCTAACAAAACATATTTCAGGAAAGACAAATCATCTTGGTGCAGTTATTTATTTTAAGCAGGTTTAAAACATTACATTTTTGTTCTTAAAGATATGTTTATTCCTGAGCATATAATTTGCCCTTACATTTACCAGGGACAGGTATGCCCTTCCTTCTTGTACAGTTCTTATATTTAGGACAATTCGGCAAAAATAAAAATCAGTCAAGTTGCAAAGGTGGTGAATTTTGCTAGAAGTCTTTTATAATGGGAGTTGCTCTTAATGGTGGGTGTAGGACCCAAGAGTTTTTTCTGCTGGGCTTAAATGTTGTTCCACATTGGAAAAAGAATCAACAGGTAAAATGAATATGTAGAATAGCAGTCCCTGGGATTCACTATTTGACATTGTGTACTCATGTGTATTTATTCTTCGTGGCATAATGTATGATTACTCTCATCTTTTTGTATATAGACCTTCTCCTTTTCCTTTCAGTGTTAATGCAGTGTGGAAATGGGCATTTTGTTTATTGAGCCCTTGTAATTCCATACATGAATTTTTGAGTGTGTGCTAACAAAAGCTTCAAGGATGACCTGTTTTTATGAAAATACATCACTGAGGAGCCAACATGCTAATTTCAAGTACTGCAGGTGTTATAAATGGAAGTGAGAACAGCAACTAATTTAAATAACTTCCCATTGCCAAGACATCTCCCACCCTAAGAGGATTCTAAAGCACATTTTGCCCTAGAAAAAAGGATGTTGCTTGCTACTTTTTTATGCAGCTGAATTACAAATTTCTTCTTCAGCATAGACCAGAGGGGAGAAAAGTAGATATGTGGGATATTGGTACCCAGACATGATTTTAGTAGATAGACAGACAAAGTGTTCTATCAGCACCTGATTATGGTCACTCATTCACATTTTCTACTATACACTAGGTACCAGTAATGTGTTCAGAGCTATGCAAAATGCAGTTGCTGCCTACTCCTTAAGGCTAGGGGTCAGGCAGCATAGACAGTAAGAAGGAAGTACGTTTGTGAAATGCTTAGAGGAAAAAATAATAATTGGAATGATTTTGTTTTAATTGCTTATTATTGTTTCAGTGGAAAATGCCACATGGCTTTTTAAAGACAAAAAAAGTTTTATAACCTTTTCAGAAGATGTCAGTTCTGCTAATGTCATTGCCCTCATTCATCTTTATGAGCTGAATAATGTGATTTCCAGACAGCCATCTAAATTTTTGCAGATCAGATGATAGCTGTCCAATTTACTCAAGTTTCCATTCAGTGTATGGTTCACAAATCATTTATCAATGATAATATAAATCAATTGTATTTCTAATTGCCCCTTAACAGACGAAAATATACACAAATGTCTAACTTAGTCCATATTTTCTAATTATTTATGGACTCATTCGTTTAAATGAGTGTGATTTGCATGTCAAACTTCTGAATTCTAGTCTGAAAGAGCACTGAACCCAACCATGGTCCATGGCATAGGAATCATGGCTTAATAAGCAATGTACCTCATGTTCATGGTTCTGGTTTGAGGCATTATTTCGCGATTTTTTTAGAACTTAAGTGATTTTTTTTTTCCTGGGATCTTTATGCCACCTGTATATCAGGATTTAAGGCAGTTAATTTTTGCATGTACCACTTCCTTAAGTTATGTGAAGACATGGGAGTGAAATCTGCTCTCACTGAAAGCTCAGTCAAGAGCCCATGAACAGAGTTTAGGTGAGAACTAATTATGAGTCTTCCTCAGAGTTTAGGTGAGAACTCTTTATGCAAATCAAATTACTTTTGAGACAGCAAAGTCCTCTGCATTTGATGGGAGATAATTTTACCCCAGGCTTTTTCAGCATACACAGTTCCATAAAATTAACATGCAATGTCTGGGTTGTCTTTAAGAACTCAGTAGTCAATTTTGTAAAAGCTACTTTTTAAGGTATAAAATGAAAGCCGAACAACAATAAAAACCCCACATTTCTGAAAAATGTGAAGAATATAACATTAGATTAGTCAAGGCACATCTGAAGGAGAAAGCTGTAGTCATGAATTATTAGCACAAGAAAGGAAAATATTCTCCCTTTTCTTAAAAGTCAGTTCAGCTCACACATGATCACAAAGTGACTCCTATATTTCTTCATTTTTGACAATTCCAAATCAGTTGCAACAGGATGGAAACCTCCTTCAGCACAGAGGGATATTTTTTTATATCATAATTTCTTCATCACTTTGTTAAATAGTAATCCACATAGGAACAGATACTTCAAAACTTAAACAGAAGAATTTTGTTCTGAGGTTTACTTTTTTTCCAAACATCGACTTGAATAGGTTTAGATGCCCTCTCTGTAACTGTTGATTTTATAGGGAACCTAGGGAGATCAGTTTTACAGCTGAAAGCAGTGAGCTAGGTGCCCAAGGTAGGAACAGACTACCTGTGCACAACAGCAACAAAGCAACCAGAAGGATTCTCAAAAAGGAGACAAAATACCCATTTTATATTCAGTTTATACCCCAGCTTCAGCTGTTTCTAAGCAGCTAGCTTAAATACCTTCTTATATGACAACAGTATTGTAGAACTCTCTAGAAGTGGTAGCATGGGGTTTACTTCCATTGTATTTATACATAAGCAGAGGGAATGTATAAATTCCCTTACTGTTGGTTCCACCATGTTTTGCCCAAAGTTGTGCTGAGTGAGACACAGGTCTCTCCTGCAAGGTTTAGGGGACAGAACTGATGGTGGAGATAAAGCAACAATAATTTGGAAATTAATCTTTTTTAAGATAAAAGCATTTTTAGGGAAATGCATTTCACAAGACTTGCATGAGTGGTGGTGTGTCAGGCCAAAGATTCATGTTAAACAAAGACGACTTGTTTTAGGGGACATTAAATGCAACAGATTTCTCTGGACTTCAGTGGTTGTGAGTGAATACCAGATGACAAGAAACTAAGAAGTTAGTGGAACAGCTTCAAGTAAACTAAAATGCTGTGGCAGTGTAACAAAGCAAATAGAGAAGGGTTAAGCAACCTCTATTCATTTGATATTTGCAAGAAACGCTTGTCATAAAAATTAGAAAATCACAGGCAGCTTTGTCAGAAAACTCTTTGAAGTAGATATGGACTTCACAGTTACCCAAAAAAGGAGAAGAGTAATCATGAAAATATATTACATACCTGTGAGTCCTCATTAAATAGGAAATAAAAAAGGGAAAGTGTATGGAGAGAAAATTACATCTTTTGGTTAAAAATGGGACATATCAAGAGAACTTGTAGCAATAGTGAACCAGATCCTCTGAGAAATCATTTGAGACTTTTTTCCAAGGATAAAGAAGCCCTGAACACTAAGCACTGATACCTTCATTTTCCCTGGAAGCATTTCCCCTTTTCTAGATAACAGCTGAAAGACGAATACGTAGAAATTTCTTGCCAAGTACCCTTTTTTTCCTAGAGAAACATATTAGTCTCACTAGTCACTGAACAAAGGAATACTGGTGAAACAGCTTACCTAAGGAGGCCTGAGACAGGCAGATCACCACATGCTCCAGCACTTTAAGAAGTACTAACTCAGTGCTGCTGATGCTGAAACTTGGGAAACAAGAGCCACAGAGTATCTTGGAAGCCTCAGAGAAGGGCCGAAAGCAGTTAGTAAAGAGCAGTGTTCATATTAGCAGTCTAAAGAGGTGATGGTCCAGCCTGACATCAAGAGAGAAAAGGGAATTGTGTGGTGGGGACACAAAGACGTGACATAGGAGCAAACACTTCACCTGTCCAAGGGAGAAGGCTAATCAGTGTTACAAACCCATGCCTGTTTATGAGGTTCATCTCTTAGTTAAATTTATGAGGGAAGATCTTGCTCTTCTACAGGGTGTATGTGTGGAGCAACTGTAATTGAAGCAATTCTGCACTGTCTTGACACACTGAAACCAGGAGTTCATTCCATGTTGCTTCTGCTCATGAGGATCAGCTCATGCTGTTTTGTGAGAATCAACTGTCTCCAGTCTTAGGAGTCCCATGATGAAACCTTCTGAAGGGAAAATCCATCATAAAACAGTTAAGAATTAACTGCCATTAACTGTAATTGCTGCAGAGCTATTTCCATATCCCATGCATGTTCTGCTGCAGCCTGAAAATATTATCTTCCATGAAACCTCACCTGCAAGAGGAATTAAAATATTCATGGGAAAAAGGAAGAAACTTGCCTCCTGGCAGAGAAATCTGCCATTAGGAGGCAATAGAACTG
Organism: Prinia subflava; assembly: GCF_021018805.1. Taxonomy (NCBI): domain Eukaryota; kingdom Metazoa; phylum Chordata; class Aves; order Passeriformes; family Cisticolidae; genus Prinia; species Prinia subflava. The sequence continues at coordinate 41,769,401 of NC_086247.1, read as the reverse complement.
AAAAAACACTTAGCAGAAGTAGGAAATGCAATTTTATTTATTTCTATACTACATTGGCATCGAAATCTGGCCTTGTTACACAGATATTTGGACAAAGTACTTTTTCAAAGGAAAAAAATAATAATTTATTGGAATCTTGGAATAGGGTAACACTTGCATGGAGAACCAGATCTCTAAATCAGAATGACTGATGTCTGTCCAGTGGTGATAGGTGCTTCAGTCAAGGGGATCCTCACAGTGCAGCATTCAGCTGGATCCAGAGAGACTCCTCAAATTAACATTCTGTTCTGTTCTGTTCTTACAAGTCAGCTGACCACGATGCTCTGTGAACATCCCAGTGCTTGTACAACTCTTTGTTATGGATAAATCCTAACTACACATAGAGCACCTCTTAAGGACTGTGACCATTTCTGCTGGAGCAGTTTCTGTTGTCTTTTACAAATGTTTTATCTGCCCACAGTCTGACACTTCTGCAGTAGGGACACTTTGGGACACTCCAGCATGGATGTTAATTGGCACATCTAGAACAACTTGGGCCAGACACAGGGGAAGGAGCTGTGGGGCAAAAGATGCTACCATTCAAAACTGCCAACTGTAGGGCTGCTGTAAACATCAATCGAATATTTAATTATGATGGGTCAGTCAGTTTTCAGGTTGTTCCATTGCCTCAAGCTGATTTATTATCTCACTTATGCACATGACTGGGGAAGTCCTGAAGCCCTCAAGGAATTAAGTGTACACTGGGCATTCATATGGGTGCAGCACCAGAACCCACCTACAGCATAATTACGAAATAAAAGGAAACCTTTTTTTATACTTTGAACTCACTTTCAACTAAAATCCCATGGGCATAGTCTGAGTATTCAGAGAGATCATATTTTCAGAATTAATGATAAATATTCTGCATACACTTAGGGTAAATTTTTTCTTCAATTTTTTTAGATATGTTTCTACAAGTTTGACTAAGAAATGAGAGATAAAAGGGCAGTGTCTCTTGAAAGCCTTGATAGGTAGAGTTTATTGAGAAAGATAAATTAATATTGGATAAACATTCCTCTTTAAATAAATGGTAAATTAGTAAAAAAAACCAAAACAAAACAAAAAAACCCCAAAAGACAGCAATATTGATGTATTTGGAAGATTTCAAGACCAGGAAGAGAAGTTAGTTCAGTTAAAATGTGCAAAAAAAGAAAATAATTTATTTAATAAGACGAAATACAAAGCTTTTTACTAATTCACAGATTGCTGCTGAAAATTAATGGCTTGCTTGCCTATAAAATAATTAGAGGTGTCATTGGGAATAAAGTGGGGGAAACAGCCCTGACAGGAAGAAAACCAAGGAGACAACCAAATTCCATGTTTCTGGTTTATGCAAATCAGCTGCCTCGAGGAAAAAGAGATTAACTGTGGACAGTGACAGTAATGATTGCTATTTGCATAGTTTTCTTTTTAAGATGAGAAAACAAAAAATGTTTAAACTCAGTGTGTAAGAGCCTGATGAGAGAGATGTGGGGACAACAGGTGGCTCTTTTCCAAAATGCTGTTTACTGCAGCAGTCCTGGGTTGTGGGTGACAGAGCCAAGCCTAAAAGCTGCCAGCTACAGCTTATAGGCAAGCCTGAAGCCACTTTGGTTCTGGTTACAATGCATTTTATAGTTTTCTTTGCTGACCATCTTAATACTTAAAAACCAATCAGCATCATACACAATACCTTTACACTTACCTCTAGTCTATCATAACTACTAATATTACCATATTATGTTACAGTTTAAGCTCAAAGTTATTTTTCTGGGTATTTTGCAGTGGAAAATCTTTAGACTTTATTTCTGCCTGGTAAAAACATGGTTTTTGTTTGCCTATGGTATCTTTTGCTTTTCTAAGACTTATTTCTGCTTGGTAAAAACATCTTCTTTGTTTGTGGTCAGCATATCCTTTGCTCTAGCCATAAAACCTCTTTCCAACTTGACTTAACCTTTGCTTTCTTAGTTGTCCAGAAACAACTGGCTCAGCAATTCTAACTTTAAACATCTTCTATTCTTTCTATATCAAAACTTGCTTTAATTTCTATTCCATTCTCAAGTTCTACATTCAGAGAGCCTTCTACTAAACATACATATCTGTGAAACTTTTCCTGTTAAACATTCATCTTTCCTAACATCAGTGAATATGAAAGCATATCAACTGCTCCTAAACTGTGAAGCAGCTCCTCAGGGCTACATCATCTTTTACCCAAGAATTAAAGAGTTACTACAGTGGCAGAAGTAGAACAGCTGGCTTCCAGGATGTGGCTTGATGTTAGTGTGAGCACGGACCATGTCTGTACCAGATCCAAAGTACAAATCACTTTAACTTGTTTATGCAGGTTACTGTTTTTTTCCTGCTGGTTCAATTTCTTTAGGCAGTAAAAAGTAGTATTGTTTTATTTGAAATATTTATAGTTATTTTGAATAGGGTAGTTAGATATTTATTAGAATACTGTAATTTTCAGAATGTGTAGTTCTATCATGCATTTTGAGATTAAATTCTTGACTATCTCAGAATGTGTAGTTCTATCATGCATTTTGAGATTAAATTCTTGACTATCTCAAAACGATCATTTACCCTAAAAAATACGTTTTGACTTGACTAAACTTCCAGTGATTATGAATTTGACTCATACTGGCCCATGGTAACTTGCTTTAGATTATTTTTGCCTCTGAAAAAGAGAGTGAAGCTGTACCCCAAAACCTCTGAAGATGAGCTGTGTCTATGGAAAGTGACATTCTCAGCCTTTGCTCATCTGTGAAGAGACTGAAGAGCATTACACATGCTTTAGACCTGATGCCAACTGTCTGCAGATGCTAAGAAAAAATCTGGTAAAGCTCAGGTTATGATAAAACTGATCTTTTCTACAGTTGATAGTAGAGATTTTTTTTAAGCTAGATTTTTTTAGGACTCCTTGAAAATTGTATGAGAGCACTCATGTGAAAAAAAGTACATGAAGTAACATGGAATTCATGCTATCCCTGCATGTCCAAAAGATGCTAAAACGTTTATTTTTAATAAAACTTTGGGTGAAGAAATTTATTATTTTTATTTTTATTTTTATTTTTATTTTTATTTTTATTTTTATTTTTATTTTTATTTTTATTTTTATTTTTAATTTATTTTTATTTTTATTTTTATTTTTATTTTTATTTTTATTTTTATTTTTATTTTTATTTTTATTTTTATTTTTATTTTTATTTTTATTTTTATTTTTATTTTTATTTTTTTTTATTTTTATTTTTATTTTTATTTTTATTTTTATTTTTTGTGAAAATTCACTCTCCTCAGGTTTTCACTGGTTAGAATTCTCAGCTCTAATACTAACATTTTCTTTACTTAGCTCATTGTGCTCTGACAAAAAAGTTATGCCTTAGACTAGACAAACATAACTTGACTTGTCTTTTATCCTTTCTCCAACTTCCCTTTCAACTGACTACTCAAATGATTTAAAAAAAATATAAACACTACAATAAGAGAAGTCAACTTTGTTTCAGCCTTCTTGCTTTCCCTTTCATTCATTTTCTGTTTTTGGAAACGTCCAAAGGTTTTGTGTTATTCCTAATGAGAAATAGATGCCTTTCTAAAGTGCCTCTTCTTTTACTACTTAGACAAAAATCTGTTTTAAGAAGAAACCAGAGTGGGTCCATCCTTGATCAGTGGCTTTCTTGTGTTCAGGATGTGAAGCCAGAAATATCTCATCATTTTATGGAAATTTGAAAATCTGAAGATTGATAAAATGTGGGTCAGTCTTCTAAAAAAAAGGTATGATGCACTTCTGCTCCCAGAAATAGGTTTTGATTTTTTTTTTCTCCCATATATAAGGAAGCCCACTGCTATAAATTATTAGGATTCACACAACTACTGACAATTTTGTAAGAATAGGATGTGCAGGATCAGACAAGGACATGCAGGATCAGACCTTATGATTTATTCCTAAGTTCCTATTGTGTTGGGTATTCTTTATGTTTATTGGAATGAGAGTGTTTACTGATAGAAAAAGGAAAAAAACCCTAATTTATTTTAAGTTAGCTTCAAACTAAGTTTTTAATTAAATGACTACTTTTTTTCTCACTACAATTAGCCATCTCAGGTAAGAAGCTGTGGGTACCCACTGTAGAGATAATGAAGCGTATTTTAAAACCTATCATTTAAATTTTGCTTCAGACTTCTATTCCAGACTCCAGGCTTCAGTATTCTATACAGCCCTGAATGAAATCTCTAAATCTGAAAGTCTCCACCATCTATTCTTTGTCAGAGGGTGCTACAATCAGCTGAAGCTAAAAGTAATTATTGTACATAAATGAACTGAAAAAAGTTAATTTTTCACAGGCTTTAATATCACATCATTTATTAGAGTATAAAAAATTTCTTGAAGAGCACTGCATGGGAATTAAAAAAAAACAAAAAAAACACCAGAAAATCACATTCTCAGATCCAGCTTTGTAATTCACACAGAACCTAAAATTACAGACACATATATTAGAAATATGTAAAGGAGTTAATTGACTCTTGTAAGTTGTGAAGACCATTTCCTTCGAAGCATTTGGGATTTGAGGCTGTTCCATAGTAGCAGCTTTAAAATCCCTCTTCCCCTCAGTGAACCCTTAAATTAAAGTAACAAGCAAGTATTTAAACTATTTTTTTATTAACTGTGTGTGCTTTTTACTATTTTTTGCCTTCAGAAACTTCTGAGAAAATAATCATCACTTAATTGAGATAGAATTTTGCTCTATCACACCCTGTATGCACACAATCACTGCGCAACATTCTTTAGGCTTTCTGAAAAGAAACATTCACTGCCACATGCAAGTAAAAGCTTTAGAGGATTAAATAAAACAGAACTGTTGGCTTATTTTAACACAGTGGCATCATTACTGAACTATGAAATTACTGAATTAAAGGAAATTTAAATATACTTTGATGCCTATGCCTGTCTTTATTTGTATAGCCAATCATGTGTGCAATGATCAGGAGCCATTCTTAGGAATCTTCTCTCCAGAAGAAGCAATCACTTTTATTTGGTTTATATATTAAATATTTTATTAAATATACAGCATAATTCCTCCAGAGGTGAATGAATTAGCCATGGCAAAGTGCATGCCAGAGTGTGTATGTGTGAACCTCTAGGTTGCTGGGTAGGAAGAACCAAGAGAGGACAAGGAAAGGAAACTGTAGATGGGAGTGGAGAACACTCAGAGTCACAATTCCAAGGTGTGGCAAAGACAGATGCTTTCTATGGACCCTGTGGGGATGTTATTTCCTGAATCACCAAATACCACTGGAATTTGCTGGACAGAGATTAAGTTTAGAGCAACATGCAAGGTCACACTGGCTGTGAGGAATGTATGTGTTCCCAAAGCATTTTATTTTGGTCTGCCTATTGATCAGAAACTTGCTGCGCTCAGAAAACTTTTCTATCTTGTGTTCCTTTTGACATATTCTCCTTAAGAAAAATAGCAGACACGTTCCTCTCAAGGCTTTGGCTGAATTTAGGTCTTGTCACAAAGTATTTCACATTTTTCCAGAACATTATTTACCCTAATTTCAGATGTACCTCTTCTGAGAGAGCCATAAATCATAGGTCCACATTGTCAGTCCCGAATACTTAAAACCAGCTAAAAATACATGCTGGTCATTGATTTGCCCAATTAAAGGTCTCCTAAAGATTTTCTAGTGTTCTGTTCCTTCTCTCTTGCAGTCTACCATTGCAACTGAAAAGCACAAAGTACTATTGAAGATTAAATAAAAGTAATGTCAAGAACATCTCATTCTATAAATGAGAAATTGTTTCTGCTGAGTGCTCAGGCATTGCAATGAACTGTAGGGAAGAAATGCTTAGCTCTTTAAATGAGCTTTGGGAGCACTGGAGTATCAGCTATTAGTAACTGAATTTACCGTAAATTTATCTTAACCCATTCATGTAGTTTTGTATCATGAAAGCTAAAACCCCTAGGCCTTAAGGTGGAAAATGGACACTTTTCCTTCTCATTATCTGCCTGGGTCTCTCTTTTCACAGGCAGACAGGACTGTTGTGAGACTCGCAAGGGTCAGGGCAGAGAGCAGGAAGGGTTCAAATCCCTCGTTTCTCATGTAGCTGTGAGATGACAGGCACTGCTGTCCAGCTCAGGGTGATGACTGCTACACCCCCTCTCAGCAATTGCCAGAGTTGAAGGAAACTGCAACATTTTAAAGCTGGACTACCAGAGGGATCTGTGGTTACTCCCTACCCTTCAGAGGAGTGTATTTTTGAATGGTCAGAATTTGAAATACTTTGGCTTTTTATTACATAGACTGCACTCAGCTGTTCAGGATGGGTGTTGCCTAGGAAGAGCTCCTGTGATTTTCTGCTTTTTTTTACCCATAAGAAAAATACACCATTTACCACTAGACACTAAAATTCAGTCTTGATCTGTAGTGAGACTACAGATCCTTGGCTGGTCTGGCTGGGAGTTGCACACCCCACAGGCACAACTGTGCTCAGGCTGCGTAGTCAAGGAAATCAAGTTTAGCCAGAACTTTCTTGTGCTGCTAGTAGGCCCTGAGTGCTTCAAAACTAAATCTTCAAGAGCAGGCATAGACGTGGGCACCTGACACATTTTCAGTTGGGTTGATGGAATGTAGGACACAGTTAGTTAAGGTGGTTTCTGCTTTATACATATTTTCACATGCTCATATTCCCTTGTAGTGTTTGCGTACAAATAAGCCAATCTTAATAATTAGGTTATTTGCTTTTTATTCCATAACTATCCTTGGCAGGAGCAATCTTCTTGAATCTATCATCACCCAAAGCAGGGAAGATACTTCATTTTTTTCCCTTTATGAGAGCTAGAAGGATAAATACTGTCAAAAAAGAAAGTGTTCTCAAAATGAAATATTTACTAAGGAAAATAAAGGAAGGATTCAGTAACAAAGTAGCTCTAAACAATCATTTCATGATCAAACTCCAAAGGCCTGAAATTTAGCTTTGCTTAGTGTTGATCTGGACTGTAGTCTGAAAGATTACTTTACTCTTTGAGGGGTCAGTGTTTACGGAAATAAACATATTGGACCAAGCTTTGTTTAGTACCAAGATTTATATTCTAATTTTAAGATCAACCTTTGCCTTCTATTTGAACAGCTGAACTAATGATATAGATACAATAAGATGCAAGTGTTCTTATGTCTCATTAAATTAAAACCCTATGAATTGCTGGTTTTGCATATGTTCATTTCACAGGATTCACAGAATTCACAGAATTTTTATTTATACTGCCATTTATATGGCACCTTTTTTAAGCAGTTACTGGAATGGAGTTTTTCTAAGCAATCTAATTTTCAAGTTATTTTGCATGACTAATAAGTGCAGTTAGCATTACAAACACAAAATTTTGCCCCCAATTCTGAAAGAAACTACAATTGAATGGAAAATTACACATGTTTATGCAGGTGCTCAAACGGGTTTGTATATTCCTGAGAACTACCTTGATCTTGTATTCACAATTTGAACATCAGTTGAGAGTATTTGCTTCTCCTCTGGTTGAAATCATCTGCTGCTACTGTTGCTGGTGCTGCTACAGGAATGATTTAAATTTACTGTTGCTGTAACCAAATGTATTTTAATATGTTAACCTAAATATTGTATATGTGTGCTCTAAAAATGCCTTTATTCCTGTGTGTCTAAACTTAAATTTGATTTATGCTAAGAGTATTACATTCATAAAGAAATTTTATGCTCCAGTTTTATGTAGAAAGTTTTAATATCTAATTTAAACACTTGTTAGCCATTAGACAACTCAAAGCTTTTCCCTGAAGCTGTGGCCTGCAAGAAAAAAAAGGTGATAAGTTGGTTCTGTAATAATTCTGATGAATCAAATAGATTTTTGTCTCGAATACACATAATTATAATATGTAGGCAAAATTGCAAAAGAAACCTTTCAGTCCATCAGAATTTGAAACTAGTACTTTTAATTTTTTGCTTTACCACGGCAAAAAAATGGGTATAAAAAATTGCCATAGCCATATCTTTTTTACTTGAAAATGTTTAAGATTTCCATTTCAGTATACACAGTGACCCAAAAGAGAAGTGTTTTAAAAATGCCAGTAATGTAACAACCTTGCTTTGAATTGCAGTTAAAAACTGAGACAAAATTGATAGGCATGGCTGCTCTTGCAATACATCTGCCCTGTTCAGCTTTACCTCCTGCTGTAAATTCCTGTCTTAAGCTAACTAGTCCACAGTGAACATTTTTTAACTTTCATGTGGTGTTGACCTTTAATAAATCATTCTGGTTTCTTTAGGATTAGCAGCAGGTACATTCCACCCTGTACAGTGCAGATCAAATTTCTAATATTTGCATAAATTTGCTCCTTCTTGGGTTTGATTATGAGACAGTTCAGGTGGGTATGAAAGATCAAGCCTTAAGAGAAGTAGAAATAGAATATGATGTGTAAGTTACTCTATGAAGAAGATAATTTCAGACATTTTCTCTGCTTACTAGCTCTTGCAATGCCTTGTAAAGCTTCTAAAGGACTAATATGTTCCCACAGATAATAAGGAAAACTTTATGTCTTTCGGTTTTCCCAGAATAAAATATTATTGTTTACTGAAACTTTTAAAAACATGTTTTATCATGACATAACAACAAAATCCTCTCTTACATGAAGCAAGAAACCACAAGGAGTGGCTCTGCAAAGCTAGTTCTTTAAGCAATAGTTAATAACTTGATTAGCAGTAGCTGAAATAGATATTCTGTATCTTAGGTGCAAGAAAAGATGTAATATTGTATCCTGAATCCTGAGAACTTTTTGATATCAGCTGGAGACTATTTTACAATACATTACTTGTGGTTCTCATTTTGGTATGAATGCACTTCGTCCAGTAAGTACTCAAGCATTCAGAAAAAAATATGTCAATGAAAGCACTTTGCATACACACAGACACCACTCCTAGAGAAAATGCTTTGCATCCAGATAAACAGCTGAATTAGCATATCTGTGTGAGAGAGAGAAGTGACAGATTGCTTCCCATAAAGCAGTTGCACAGCTCGCTCTGGTAACTCTTTGGTATGCTACAGAGGTATTGATCCAGGAGCCACGTCACAATCAATCAGGCTCTCAGAGGACTGTGAAAGGATTGCAAATGCTTAAGTTAAATAAACTAGCAGTAAAAACTTTGATTGAAATAAAAAGTGATTGCTTTCAGCTGCAGATACTTACTTTTTACCTTAGCTTGCTTGAAAAAGATAATTATGTGAGCTTAATAACTCTTTCAAAATACTGAGATCATAAAGCGACTGGCCAAGGGTGCTGCTTTCTAGCAGTAATGTCAAACACCATTAGAGTAACAAAATGTGTTAAAACAAATCTCATAAACCATTTCTTATTTCTAAACTTTCATCAGAATAATAAAATTCATCTACACTGAAAATCAAAGTGCAAGACCATTGGCCACAAATGAAGATCATTAATAAATATGCACATGTCTACTCCCCTATCTCTGTATTACTATTTGCTCTGTGGGCACCACCTTTGTTACTACTGCGACTTTCTTGACACAAAGAACTCCGTGTTGAGGCTGCTGTAACTCACTAGAGATTGCTGATATTAACTCTGCCTCTGCCTGGTGCCATCAGTGCAGACTCACTGTTCCTTTCTCTTCTCTCTGACTCACATCTTCTCCCATCTCGTTTTATTGTGCTGAGAGCAGGCTTGGGCATATACCTCATAATTCATAACTACTGGCTCCACATGGTATTTGGATACAGAATATTTTTGTCCAGTGTGGGTGAGTAAGAGTTCATAGGAAGATATTTTGCCATTTATCCTTCAACACTTGTCCATTCATCTGTGTCTTCTCTATTACAACTTGCAATTCAGTTTTTTATTCAAAGTCTTACCTCTCAGATGCAAATGTACAAGAAAGCAAAGCTCTGCTCTAGGTGGAGTATATTCCAGATCGTAAGGAACTAAAATTTCAAGTGCTGTGTCTAGAAGACAGTTTTATATCTAATCTATAGGCTACCCCTTCCCAGATGGAAGATCTTATGCAAGATCCTTTCCTGGACATTTTTAAAATTAGACACTGCCTGAAAATGCCTTGTTGTAAGCTACTTTTAAAAGTCCTCTAGAAAAAAAAACAAACCCAACAATCTAATATTTGATTCACCCTAGTAGGTTTTTATCATCACCTGTGGTTTCTCTGTGCTTCCTCTCAAGGGCAGATCTGCAGATCAAGGTCTTCCCCAACAGTATAAAATTATTTCAAACACTTACCAGAAATAATGGGAACTAAAATTCGAAGCCTCAAACACTACTGTGTGCAGCAGTAAACTTTCATTAAATATACATTAATATAACAGCTTCTGTGAAGTATGATAGCATATATCCCACAAGCAGATATAAAATGAATAAAAGCAAAATGCTATTAACACGTTTGAGTGCTTAAAAGCATTCATTGTTCAAAATCATCACGACAGAATAACACTTGCCTTTGAATACAAGATTAACTATAATCTAATGTGTGAGAATTGTTTGTTAAAATACTTGTCTAACTTGTAAAATGTTGCATGCAGAGATATGTACACAACAATTCCATTGGCAAGAACTACACTCCTACATGCAATTTTCCTTTGAGGTCTTAATCTATCTCTGGTTTAGACAACCACAACAGCTTACCCTCCGAAAACTAACATAGGAGTCATGCAGAACACATTTTAAGAAGATGGAAATTTCAGAATCTGAGGGCTAGAAGGTTACCCAGATAAGAAATGAAAGCTTCCTTCATGTCTGTGAGGTGTTTGAGTCAAATTTGGGTTTAGGTATGTGACTCACAAGAGCTTTAGCCATATCCCCAGCATCTACTGGTCAGAGTAGCTGTGCAAGAGTGTTTATCCCAGTAAAAGCAGAGCTTCTGTATTAAGTGAAACTGCTGATGCTTGTAAAGGTGATAACCAAGAAGGTCTGCTGTATAACCCAGCATCTGCAATAAATTTCAGCCAGTTCTACTAAGGTGACAGAGCTGTTATCAACCGGAATAATGTTACATTAACTGCACAGCCCAGGGAGAAAGATACTGTGTAGTAGCTCACTATGTGGACAGCTTCTGGAGTAAGCTTTGGGAGACACAGAAGAGCTAGTCAGAAGCTAGACAGAATCACTCAGACAGCTGGTCAAGAGAAATGAACCCAGGGACAGAAAAATGGCATTTAATGAACTGGTATCACCTTCCTGCCTACCAGATCATTTGACCTTCTCTAAAGACTCTGAGGTATAGCATGATCCAGTAAGTTTCTTGAATAGGAATAATCCAGAAGACAAACCAGGAAAAACCCATACTTTATTTGCTGAAAATATAGTTGGAAGGGGGGCAGCTGAATCACTGTGACTTTTAGTAAGGTCTTTTTTTTTTTGCCTAAGTAGCTGTAGCTGGACAACCTGGAAAAGAGTATCAAAAAATCCCTGGATGAAAGGACCACCTGACAATCTCAGGAAATTGGACAAGTATTATCGACTCAAAAAAACAAATCAAAGGCAAATCCCACAAAAATTAAACTAAAGAATTTAAATATACATACTGAGAGCAAAACTGTAATGAGGCTCAATCTTTTGGACAGATAGGGATGTGGCATAGCATGTCACAACATCTATATCTCATTCAGCTAGAAAGTCTTGCTATGTTTTTCCTTACAAGTGCAGTTTTCATATTTGAAATATGGATTTGGTGCTCAGAACCACAGAAACATTGTTTGACCCTCTGTGTGAGCTAGCAAGACAAACTAAGAAATGTGCAGTGAACCTGGGGTTAAAGGAACTTTAAAGTGGTGATCAAACTGCAGCACTTCTGTGTTGTATGTCCTGTTTATTAATGCTACTAATGTTTTCTGTAATCCCTGCTAACACCTAACAGAAAGATTAAGGATAAAGCTTTGCCTGTAGATGTTCAAAACTTGGCCCTTACCTTTCCCTGAGAAAGAAGAAATGCTCAGTTTCAACTATTTTTGCATGATTTTTCCCTGTATCAGCTGTAAGAGCCATTTCTTTAAGCAACTTTCCTCCTTTGTATTATCCCCGTTTTTAAGATCTCCTATCTTCTGCTTTAAAAGCTCAGTTTTGCCTGCACATGGCTGTGACTAACAGCTTTATTACAGGACTGAACAAAGAAGAAAAAAAGAGAAAGAAAACCCCACAGATCAAACATGTTTGTACTAAGTCTTATCAGCCTTGCCCTCGGGGCCACTTCACACATTTACTCTGCCTCTGCAACAGAGGAAACCATTCTCTGCAATGACCTTTTTGAATCTCTGGCATATCTGAAATGTGCAGCAGAGCATAGCATTTCTCACCAGTAATCTTTTTTCCTAATCACAAATTGTTCCTTTCACTGCTTCAATGCTTGTGGGCTCTCACACACATTCTCACACTCTCCCTTACACACCCCCACACACAAACACATCCACAAAGTCATTAACAAATATAAACAAGCTTCTACAAACTTGATAGCTATTTCCTAACTTGGAATTCACAGGTAAATAGTGGAAATCTTTATCCCCTGGAGAGCTCTCAGCACTTTTGCCACCTCTGTGTCTCTGCTAAGTTCGGACTCTTTCAGGAGGGTTCTTCAAGGTGATGTCTTCTGATGTACCTGTTTTGAAGAGATGCACACCTCTACAGTGACAGTAGCACTGAGCATTTCACTTATGCTCTATGGCAGTGCCTCAAATGTTGACCAAATATGAACATTCAAGGAACAAACAGAACCTAGCAGTCTGGGTAACTGCAAATTTGTTTGTAACAGAAAGATTAAACAATATGTTATAATTAAAATGTTCCTGGAGTATGGACTTTGGCTTGGAAAATATCTAGCATGCTACTGGATTACCATTACAGTCTAAACAAGATACCACAGACATGCTGAGATGAATCTCAGAGTCTTACAACCAGAAGCTTCTCCATTTTCATCACAGGAAGATGGTCAGAGGAATAATTAAATGTGCTACATAGTGATCTAAATTTCTGCATAAAATAATTTAGTCTTTTCAAGTTTGCAGGGTAAGACTCAGAGCCAATGAAACTGATGAGGGTAACACTAATATTTATAAAACATTTTATATATGTAGTACTTTACCTGATGTATTCTGTTACTATATGGAGTCTCTCACTTTTTTTATTCTTTATACATGGAAAATAACACTAAATATTCAGTTTAGAACCAGAGTAGCAAAATATTTCAGGTCTTTTTAAGATAGGGCCGATGTTCAGATGTATCTCTGTGATCTAGCTGGAAAACCAACCAAAGACCTGATCTTTGACCTCACCCTCCCTGCATCACTGGAGGCAGGCTGGGGCACCCTGCCCAAGGATATCTGACCTGTACCTGTGCACACCCTGCAGTGCCTTGTGCAATGTTCATTCCCCCACAGCCTCATGCCCTGCCAGGTCCTCTGGTGCCCCTCTAAGCAGACATCCCTTCAAAACATGGTACATCTTTCTTTTATTTTCCTCACATCTGTTTCTGTACAGTGCCCTAACCACAGTAACCAATAGTCTGGTTTTCCACATCTTGTTGATAAGGGAAGAATGAGACAAAGATGTTAGCTTGTCACCTATTCTTTAAGAAAAATGGAGCTACTCTGTCTATATTTACCCCAAGTCAATTAACATTTCTTCAAATCTGACAAGTGGGAATTAAGAAATGTATAATTTTCAAGCATCTGGCCAGAGTTTTAATTTTCAAGAGGTTTTTAACCTACTATTGAATGAGCTAGCACTTAGCAGACACAGTCTTGAATTTCAACCTCCCCTTGCTATGACAGCATTTTGGTCTGTGTTTGGCAGTATTTGTTCATGGAAGCTTTAGCTCCATGGGGGACATTATATTTCTCATCTCCCAAGTTGCTGTGGCATAAACAGGAATGACATCTGGTATGAAATCCAGCTGTTATGTTTACAGAACCTAGAAATCAGTAAGATAGTCATGTACCAAAGAGGACAGAGATGACAAAACCCCGCAGATGCTGCAGCCACTTTAGCTGAGCCCAGCTGATCCCTCACCCCACCAACCTGCTGGCTGGCAGCTCTGTTCCAGCTTTGAGGGAGCCAGCTGACTCTCCAGGTTAGGAAAACCAGGACAGCTCCTATTCAGGGTGTGTCCCTACTGACAGTATGGTTGTAGCTGACTCTGGGCACTCGCCTCTATGACCCTGAGTCCGAAAAGAAGCAGTTACCACAGAAAGTAGAGATGTAGGCCACATATGTAGTAGGAGGCAAGCGATCCCTTTGCCAGTGAATGTTTTCTCCTTTTTTATGGGAATGTGTACACCAGTTGGTTTGTGCCCATCTCTAATACATCAACGATAAGCAGCTGTTATTTTTCCCTGCACGAGAATGTCAGACACTGCCTGGACTGTCAGTGCTTGCCAGTGCAGATTTGCCAACAGATCAGAGCCAAATTTTACATCTGCTTTTTATCAGTGCCTGTGAAACTGTCAGATCTGTGGAGGAGGAAGGCAGATCACACACACACCTCCAGCAGCACTAAGTGTGATTGCATCTACAACCTAATAATACAGAAAACTGATAAGAAAAAGGAGCAGACTGTTACAATGAATGATTGACATTTTGATGAATTTGGATTGTAACACAGGCTTCAAATACATAAATACACTAGTTAAGAGTTCTACAGCATCAAATGGAATATTAAAGCTGAAATTTAGGAACAGCTACAAACTGCTTTAAATAAAACATACAAGCACCTACTCACATACTCTGATTTTTTATCTTGCTACGCAAGTACAATTTATTTAACTTATCTCTAGAAATTATTTCTTGATCTTATGAAAAACCCCTACAGATTACTTGGAAGATGATTTTAATGGTACTGTGTGCTCATCAGAGCTCAGACAATGACAATAACAAATTTTTATTAAGGCAAATAGAAAAGCTACAGGGAAAAAAACAACAGGCAAAAGTTTTTAAATTATTCTTTATGAATGGAGGGCTTGTGTTTGAAAAAAGAGAATAGAAATATTTAAAAGATGGAAATAATACAACGTAGATTGAAGACAATAAAAGTGGGTAAAACAGAGCATGTTTTATTTTCAGGGAAGAAGAAAGACTGTAAATAACATTAATGATTTCTAAAATGGACTGGAAATTAGGCCTTCATTCAACACAATGTTGTGGGGCTTTGGTACCTGAAGAAGACTGGAAGAACAATGGATTGAGAGAGCAGTCTTAGTACCTAATAAATATTGGAAACATTGTGTGGCTGGGTTAGAGAAAAAACACCAAGGGCAGAAAATGAAATCCTGGTTCCTCCGATCTTTGTAATGGAAGGGACCTGAGATACAACAGAGAGATGACAGTGCATGGTCTCACTTTGGCTGGGTGCTGAGTACAGCACTCTGGCCAAGTGTCTGACACTGGTGAACCAGGACATTGCCCGGCAGTGCACAGGAGACTGAGAACAGAGACTGCTGGAGAGGTACACCTCCCTGTCTCCAGGGGCTCCTCCTGCTGGTGTCAGGCACTGAGAGCTGGATGTGGAAGTCCTTCGCTGATGGTGCACGTGTGTGCACATCTGTGTTTTCCCTGACACAGCAGATCCCTTGCTTGGACCAGCTTAAAAGTTGAGCTTTGTGCTGTCAGCTTGTTCCATGATCCTTCCCTACCATCCTTGGTACTAATTAGACTAATCTCCTGACATTCAGTACTCTGCTCACTACTGCCAGAAATAATAAGACATTTTATCGGTATCTCAGTGGATTCTGGAATCTCCAGGCCAGGATCTAATCTCTGGTATCTAAGTAGGCAGACAGCACAGTCTAGACATTCCTGCAATATAATTACAGGGAAAAAATAGGTGAGTCTGGTGGCTATGTGTTTTGGGTTAATGGCTTAAAATTGAATCCTGTGTGCAAAGGTATAGAAAATACACAAAAAATATCAGCAACTGCTTTTAATAATTGGTGTTTTTAAGAATCAGAGTAAGAGTTGGTAGTATTTCTGCAGCGGTAAAGATGCACTAAAAGGTAACTGTTTTGGCACAACATAGCACTATTTGAGTGTTGCCATTGTGCCATTGAGAAATATAATTTGCTATTAGTTTGTTCTGTTGAATAACTACAAAGACACAAAATTGTGTAAAATATTAACTGTAATATTCCACTTATAATTTCCTCAGAAAATGCCTAGATGTCTTCCCTTTTCTTCTTCTGTTGTGTCAACTGCATGTCTCAGTTTGGACTCATTAGCAAACTTGCCAAGTAACTTTCAGATTTAAAAATATTTGAAAATTTACTGATGACTCAGTAGCAAACTCCTTTGAAACAGGAGTATGTGATTCTACACTATTATTCTCAGCGCTGTTTAACGCTAATATTAGCTAGGTGGAGTCCCCCCCACTGCCATCCCCTGCCTCCCCCACTTGCCCACCTGCATGACTGCTTTAGCTACTCACTTTATCACGGAAATCAGAGGAATCTGTGCATGACCCCTTTGCCTTGCTGCTGCTGTGACTTTGATGTTGAGTCTGGCCAGATTTAGGAAGCAAATGATGTGATTTCATAGTTTCTTTGCAATAGTGCTGTTTCCTGTATGATGTTAGACTCTTTCCTATTTGATTCTGCCTCAGGGTTTCTGTTCCTGGGGGATGAAGACCCTCCCCTCCTGGGATATATTTCCATCTCCTCTCTGGTCACTCATGCTCCCCATTTCAGGGCAACAGTAAACAGAAAGATTGGTACTGCTTTTCTGTGAGTATAAGCTTGTGATTGTTTTGCCTTAGTAATTTTGAAATAATTTGAACACATGGAAATTAGAATAGGTCCACTGTATAAGGAAATACAGGTGACCTTGTCCCTCATAAGTAACAACTGTGTGAATTAACCAACACAGCCTTGCCGCTGATGAGTCACAGCTATAGCCAATAAAGAAAAATGTGATAAAAGGGAGTGGGTTAGCTGGTAAGGAAGATCACGAAGGAGGAAGAACCTTGAGAAAGAGGGAATGAGAGAATCATGGAGAAGAAGAAGGATCCTGGTGCGAGATAATCACTGCTGTGTGGTCAGTGTGGGTCTGCAGTTAGAGCCTGTTGCTGGAACCTGCAGTCACAGTCTAGCTGGGTAAAAGCCTGCAGTCAGAGCCTGCAAACCAATACCTGCACTCAGAGTTTAGCAGGGAATAGCCAGCAGTCAGAGGGTGCAAGGGAAACCTGCAGCAGGAGCTTGCTGAGCCAGAGTCAGTGAATGGTTGGAGTCAGGATGCTGAGCTGTAAAGAGGAGTAAACCAGGACCCTTTACATGCTGTGAAGAACAAGAAGTCTGTGTCTTGGCTCATCTCTATCCTTTAACAAGAGGATTGCTGTAACAATCCACAAGCAGATATTTACTATCATAAATGGCAGTTCCATATTTGGGTTCATTTGCCATCTGTAACAGAAATATTACAGAGGAAATATGACAGTTGCTTTTTTTTTTTTTTTTTTTTTTTAATCTTATATAGGATTTTTCTTTCCTCACTGCTCATCTCACTCTATAAACACACAGAGAAACTGGAAAAAGTCTATATCAGTATGTCAGTGACGCTAATATGTTGGTGTGCTTTTTCTCTAAACCAAACCCTATTATTCTGTTAGAATGTAGAAATTTTTGTATTCATGAAATTAAGCATTTTTCTGTTGGGTTGGCTCCATTAGCAGAGAGATGGAATGCAGAGGAATGAGGAAACTAAGGAACAGTTTTAATAATTTAAAGGCAAAAATAAAACAAGCCAGAAAGACAGCAAAGATGTTGTCACATAATTGGAAATTATTAAAATATGCAAAATGTTAATTAGGCATTTTTCATGTTATGTCAGAGTAGTAGCAACAAGTTAAGAGTAAAAACAAGTAAGAGAAAGAAATGCAGCCATATGGGGATATATTTAAGTGTCCTTCTGAAGGAGTGTTCCAGCCGTAAGACCTCATGAGGATCC
The DNA here is from genome assembly GCF_021018805.1 of Prinia subflava. NCBI lineage: Eukaryota > Metazoa > Chordata > Aves > Passeriformes > Cisticolidae > Prinia > Prinia subflava. The sequence continues at coordinate 41,751,425 of NC_086247.1, read as the reverse complement.
ACATGAAGATATTTTGTGCTTTTTTGTACAAGTGTGAAAAAAGAGGCAGAAACAGAACTTGTGCTGACTCTTCATTTTTTATAAACAAAAATTATCAAAATGTCATTTAATTTCCTGTGTATCTGAGCCTTGATAGAGGAAGTTATCCCTGTTCAGAATACTACTTAAATATGTGCCTATCCTCCCACTGATTTCAGTCCACCCTAACAGCTCTTTATCTTGAGACAGATGGAATTTTAGGGCTAAATGTTTCCTGAATCAGAGCTAGAACTACAGAAACATAATTTAGGCTGGTATTCCAGAGTTCATCCAGTTGAATTCCCTGCTCAAAACAGGTCTCATTAAATCAAGGCCATCCCAAACTTACAGTAGAAAGCAAGGAAACATCCTAATATTTGATTAGAATTTTCCATACTCTAACTTGTGTCTACGGTCCTATTCCCATGCACTTCTAAGAAGACTGTTTTTATCTTCTACTGTTATCAAAAAAATATTTTATAAAGCAATAACTCTCAAATTAGTCCTTATATTAGTCCTATATTCCCTGGTGAGAATATGAGCACTCTAAAACTTGAAGGAATTAAAAAATTTGTTTTGCTCTGAGCAGGTAGTTATTTGTGGTAGAAAGAAATAGATAAGATGGTAGTTCCTTTAAGTCCTCATCTGTGACATGGTGGTTTAAGGCATGTTCTCACCAAGAGCTGAAACATCCTGGAGCTTGCAATTGCTGTTTTGATAAAAGACTTTTCCTCTTGTTTTACCATTAATATAATTACTGCTTTCCATTAACCGTTCTCTAACTAATGAAAGCCTTAATGATTTCACAAAAACTAATATAGCATGAATTGCAAAGCAGCCCACACAAAATGGGAGATCTAATGCTTAACTTTAAAAAAATTGTTACTTTTGTGGGCAATATGCAAAAAATTCTGCATGCATTATGCACACCTTCAGGATCAGAAATGCTGTTTCTTTGCTGCTCAGGTTTACCAGCTCACAACAGAAATGTCTGGAAGGAAAAAATTATTGCAACATATCAAAAATTAAGCTCATGTTTATTCCAAGACTATGCTGGAGGTAGTTTTGCCTGATTTAGATAATATTAAAAATCTTGAGGTTTCTGACTGTTAAAATGGTTCTTAAATGTGACCTGCTGTAATGTGCTGTAAATGTGACCTGCTTAAATGTGTCAAGCTGTACTCCCTGCTGCCACTTTCACAGAAGGCATCACACTGGTCATGTTCATGGTTCTTCCTCACTCAGTGTTTTTGTTTTGCATCTGGAAGTCAATGTTGCTGTAGAAAGCTGTCCAGCATGTGGTACATGGAGTTGATGGCATAGAGAAATGTTATTTGTACCCTCTAGATATGATTTTTTCAGAGCAGTACTATAATTTGAAAGAAAAGGTCAATTACTAATTATTGATTATTTAGTGCCTACTTGTACACGACAATAACTGTCAACACAAACTCTAAAGGTCTATGACTGCTTCAAACACCAAAAAAATAGTGTTTTACTGTAAATACTACCCACAACTTCTGCACCTAAAAAAGGCAACACAAGCACAGTCATCTACCCCTACAGATGAGTGTGATCCTGGCTCTAGAAGGATCTACTGAAAATGTCATCACTTCCTGTAGGAGAAGAATCTGATATGTTCCTTTTCATTTTGTTACTTTTCTATTGTATTTGGGCTAATTTTATAGGACAGAAGTCTGTTGTTAGCTTTATTCCTCCTTCATAAAAAAATCCATTGTAAGCTTCAAAAGTTCTCAATCTTCCTGCACACTGTAGGCATTTTTTGTCTCTTACTTCTATGCTTGTATATACCAGTTCCTCTTCAAAATGTATTTTATTAGGCTTAGCTTTCAAACCTGAAACATCTATCAATTGATTTCAGTTTTCCCCTCTACTTAAGTGTAAAAATGCTAATAATTTTTCCCTTTATTGCAGCCTGAGAGGCTTCCTAGACCATTTGACTATTTACTCTTCCCACCATAGTATATCATAAAATATCAAATTAAGTAATTCTTTATGATCTTCATTATGTCTGAAGCTTCCAGCAGGTCTGATATTAAATCTCTGCCTTCTATTTTTTTGTTTGTTTGTTCTCCAGTAGTAGGTCAATGTTTGAGTCACTTTAATTAGTGCATGATCTAATTGTGTAATTAACCCACTAGCTATAAATCCTCCAAAGATCAATGGTATGGAATATATTCCTAGATAGATGGTGCTGGCAGATAACGATTGGACCTCATGGAATGTGTTAGGTAAAGGGACAGTATAATATCTGAAAAGATCAGTGTTTTGTGCTGTTGTCTATTCTATTGTGCCTCTGGAAAGAGTCCCTGGAGAATCATTTGAACTTTTCATGCAAGATGACAGTCTATATTGGAGTTGGAGGTGGGGATGCTTGTGTAAAGAAAATTACAGAGCAGCATATTGATCAGCTGAAGGTACATCTGTTACCTGGTACTGCAGCATTCATGGTGGGCCTGATAATTAAAACATTTCACCCATCCTTGCTTTTCTGTCTGAAATGAAGTCAAGATGGAAAATAGTTTAACAAGTCCATTTAGTTTTAAATGAGAAAAGTATAATGGCTTGTTTTACATATCCCTCAGTAGGCTACCACTGTTATTGTGGACTTGATTACTTCCCAGAATGGGCAGAGGCAGTGGGAGGATAGAATAGAGTGGAGATGTAAATAACCTTATCCATGTTACTTCCATGCATTCTGCCCCGAGAGCAACTGAGGGTCAGTGTGGTCTCTGCAGGAGGGAGCAGTTTGGAGAAGACTGTCTCACTTTCAGAGGGGCAGATGCCACTGAAATGGTGCCATGTGTCACAAACAGTAATTTCAACACTGTGAGAGGGAACAAAACAGTGAGATTCTGCAGTCTGCTCAGCTAGATGAAAAGAACAGCAGTGGAATACCTCAGATGTGAGAAAGAAGAAATTCTGCAGACTTAATGTAGACATCCACAATGTAGACTAGGGGATCCCCTGTACAGTCACAGTCACAATGATACTTCAAACCTGAAATTCATGTCATGCTATTGCAGATGACATGCAGAGATGAATCTAGGTTTGGCAATTTTCCCAATGAACTATAGATGCTCAGATGACTAGCTCAGATAAGGATGACTGCAGTGCAGATAACTAAAGTGAGAAATTTCTGTTAGACTGAATGAAAAACAGGTTATGTTGGAGTTCTAAACAATTTCATGGCCACCACAATTTTTATGGTTTCTGAGAAGGGCAATAGAAAACTGACATGCAAGAAAAAAAGATTTTAATTTCTTTTAGGCAACTACTCTGTAGAGATGATATACTAAGATGATACTGAAAAGCTTGTTAAATGGTGCTTCATTACAATCTGGCAAGTAAATCCTAAGTCGCAGAAAACAAAATACCTCATGAGAATTTACAGTATGAATTTGCACCAGAACAGATTGAAAGAAAGGAAAACACAAATTGAATTTTCATATGCATAGAATTTCTCATATTTCTCAGAATTACAGAGGATGAACCAGGAGAAAAATATTTCAATATGAGAGTAGTTTATTCAGGCACTAGTGGAATAAAATAGAAATGGGAAAAGAAGCTGGCATTGGAGGCTTTATGTTTATAATGAAACAAAAATTTTAAAAGTCAATATATGTCTATAACAATGTCAACTGACAAAGGAAAATTAACTAGAGAAGCAGAATACTCTAACAGCAAAATATAAACTTGCTCATAAATTTACAAAAAAAGGTGAAATCCCAAAATGAGCAAAAACTTGTATTAGAAAAATAAAAGGAGGTACAACACAAAAGGTAAAAAATATACAAGTAAGGAAACTGCCTCTTTGAGATGTGTTTCAGTTCAGTGATTGTCCTGGATTCTCAGCAGATACTTAGCATTTTATTAATGCATAAGACAGGATGGAGTTATGTCTACCAAGATTCATCTTGGTATTCTCCTCATGTTGTGTGCTTTGGTGATTCCAGACTAAGAAAACAATTACATGTAAGTTGATTAGCATAGTGTTTCAGCCTGAGGTTTTAATAGAGAAGGGGAATACAGGGAAAAGAAAGCAATGAAGCTAATTATATTTTGTATTAGTGCAGACAGGAAATATCTGGAGAGGCAACATTAATGGTAAAGATTTAAAGTCACACTTTGTTGTTGGGTAAGACTAGTGGCAGTGAAGTCAGTAGCCCAGCTTTATTCTGATGAGATTGAGATAATTCTACATGGTTCAGAGTTGAGTACAACATTGCACTATGTATTGGGTTTCCCTGGCCAGGTTTTGGTAGTGGGTGGATGCCAGAAGCTTCCCCCATGTCCAACAGTGCCAACTTCAGCTGGCTTCAAGACGGACTTGCCACTGGCCAAGGACAAACCCAGCAGCAACAGCAGTGGTGCCGCTGGGATAGCAGATTGAAGGAGGGGAAAAAGCCTCCAAACCCACAGCAGGAGAGGAGTGAGAACACGTGAGAGAAACAGCCCTACAGACACAAGGAGAAGAGGGAGGAGGTCCTCCAGACTCTGGAGCTGAGCTTTCCCTGTAGCCCATTGTGAAGTGCATTATGGAGGCAGCTGTCCCCTAGCTGCTCATGAAAGTCCATGGGGTGGCAGAGATCCACTGGCAGTCCATCGGGGACCCCATGCTGGAGCAGGTGGATGTCTGAAGGAAGATGTGACCCCATGGGAAGCCTACACTAGAACAGGGTTCTGGTATTACTGTGGATCCATGGAGAGAGCCCATGTTGGAGCACGTTTGATGGCAGGACTTGTGACCCCACAGGGGACCCACACTGGAGTAGTTTATTCCTGAAAGACTGCACCTTATGGAAAGGACCCCACCTTGGTCTAGGTACTGAGGAACTGCAGCTCATTGGAAGGACTCACACTAGAGAAGGTCATGAAGAATTGTCTCCTGTGGGAGGGATTCCATGCTGAGGCAAGGGAAGTGTGTAACCAGGCCTCCCCCGAGGAAAGAAGCAGCAGCAGAAATTAACTGTGTGAGTAATTGACCTCAGCCTCCATTTCCCATCCCACTGCACCCCTAGAAGAGAGGAGGTGGAGAAGATCAGTTGTGAAGTTAAGCCTGGGAAGAATGTAGGATTGGGAGAATGCGTTTAAAGATTTGGTTTTATTTCTCATTACCCTACTCTAATTTGATTGGCAATAAATCAAACTGATTTCTATGAGTCACGTCTGCTTTACCCATGACGGTAATTGGTGAGTGATCTCTCCTTGCCCTTATCTCGACCCATGAGCCTTCCATTCTATTTTCTCTCCCCTGTCCAGCTGAGAAGGGAGGTGATAGGGCAGCTTTGGCAGGCACCTGGTGTTCAGCCAGGGTCAATCCACCACAGCTGGACTAAGATACATTGCAAAAAATCAGGATGGCTTTACAGAAAGTACTACAGTTCGTGCATTGAAAACTGAACAAGGCTGTGCTCAGTAGCTCCAAGAACCCCATCATTCCTTCTGAAGGGAAAAAATAACACGGTTTTTGGTAACTATGGCAGAACTGTAGACATTTTCAGACATTTCTGAAAATGGTCACTACAAAAAGGTCACTCCAGATTGATTATTATTTTGGTTTACACCTGTTCTGCTGTTATCTGGACATCAGGTATAGGAATACCAATTCAATCTGAGAACAAATAAAATCCTTATTTCAAAATTTTCAAAACATGTATTTGATTCAGATTTATTGTAGCTGCATTTTCTTGAAAGTTTTTAAGTATTTACATGACTCCAAGATAAAACTGAATATTCAACTGAGATTACATTAGTTTAAAAATTCTACTTGTTGAACCTCTTGCATAATTTATAAATGTTATCATCAAGGGAGAGCTCTTTTTAGAGAGTCTGACCTAACAAGTGTGAATAGCTGTAATTTCTTTTTAAATGAGTAATGTGTCAAACTCACTAATGGCTCACCTTTGTGCAAGAGGAAATGAAGGTGGACATTTCTATTTGCAAAAACCTATTAGATTGTCCAGACTCCAAAATGCTACTCTTAGTCAATGGCTGTAAATAAAGTCATCCAAAATAATGAAAAAGAAAGCCTAGCCAGGTCAAATAAGAAGTCTGGCTGTCTTTCAGTTAAGTTTTCCCAAGGACATAATAGAAATAAATCCCATTTATGAAGCCTCAATTAGAAGCAGCAGCAGAATATCAAGTGTTCATGACAGGAGGAAAATATTTCCTATGAGATGAGTAATGTTTCTGGCAGAAAAGTGTGTATTTGTTGAATTAGCTTCAATGAAGAAACATTTACATAAAATATTGATTTCAGGAGGATGTTTAACATTTCTGCGTTTGCTGGATCCATCTGACCAAAAAAAAGTGGTGTGTAATGAAAATCTGTGTTGAAGTTGTTACTTTTGAAATCAGAGTAATATTAACCAAGTTTAACTCAAATATTTCAGTTTATACACAGGATTTCGATGGAATTACAGTCTTGCTTTGAACCATTAAGGGCACATTATTCCGTATTTTTAATTGAAATGGCATAAAAATTATAGCTTGTCAGCATAAGAAAATTTATATTTTTCTAATGCATACAGAGAGCTATATTTCACTATCTTTCCTACTCCCTGGGTACTGCTGTTGTCAGTGATAGGCATTTCTGAAGTGTAAAACAAACACAGGAACACTTTGTTCCTCAGTACTCTCTGTTTCACTGTCTGAGTAATTCCCAGATGACTCCACTGCACTCTAAGGGGACACATTGGCTGGTTTCAGAACTGGAGAACAGCCACATGACTATGTTTGAAACCAAAAACATTTCATTTCTGTTGCTGCAATTCTGCCTGAGTATCTCTAATGCTGTGTTGTATGTTTCCTAGAGATGTTTTTCAATTTTTTTCTGAGGAAACTTCTGCAGTTGCTCTGAACATTGGCTTCATTTATTAGAAAGTTCTTGCTAAAACACAACTGTTTGTAGGTAGAGATATTTGCAGAAGCAAAAAGAAACTGCAAGGAGGCAACAACAAAGAAATAATTCCTGTGTAAGTCTGATGGGACAGAAGGAATCAGCAATGCATGGATGTGCAAAAATCAACTCAAACCTCCTCAAATGGACTCTTTCTGCTCTCATCCATTTTCTCACATTTACAAACATTAGTCAAACCTTCAGCCACAATTGAGGAATTGATCAGTGATCAAGTGAGCAGGTGACAAGCAGATGGCTGAAGATATTCCGCATAAGGGTTTTTCCTGATTTAAACCAGAGTTATTCAATAATCTATAAATCACCATTTGTAAAATTTCACAACCATATCTGTGCTGCAGAAAGGCTCTGGATGAACTTTATATGATCCATCCTGGCTCCTAAACTGGTAGGTAACAGAAGTACTGCATCCAAACTGTTGGACAGGATAGTTTAAGGTTGTTCCCTGGACTTCTGTTTTCATGCCCTTGCTGAGGATAAGAGACCTGTCAGAGGACGTTTGCTGCTGGACACTTGTGTTTTCATCCAAAAGAAAACAGAACAGTGGAAAAAGTAGGAGAAAGGTGAATGGACCTCAGAAGAGGGATAATACCCTCCTGGGTCTCATCCCAAAATTTAATCAGGATTCATCTGGTGCTTATTTCCAAGACTGGAGGCTGGGGAATATTTTCAAGTTAAATGGTTACCTACTGCATCAAAGTTTTCTCTGTCCTTTCTAAGCTGCCAGATAATTCCTCCTCTTTACAAAGGCACTACTATAAAAATGTGTGCCTGAGATGTAATGGAGGTATCCAGCACCAACATCTGTCCTTGGTTTTCTAGAGCAGAAGCAGTTCATAAATCAAAGGCAATTGCCAGTCATGTTCTAAGCAGTCTCATCTCTACAGGGACTTTTTACAGAATACTCACAACGCAAAAATTCCTCAGCAGTGAGACTTTCATTCTAGTCTTTCCTCTGTTTTGAACTCTGAATCCTCCTTTCTGTATCAATGGTATTCCAGAATTTCATGAGCTGTTCAGCAATAGATTTAACGATGAAATACTACATATAGTCACTCTACTAAAGCGGCAAAGTAAATCTAGTTCCATAGACCTGAAGAAATTAGTTCCATGTTTCAGCAAAGTACTTACACATTTTACACTGTTTCTGCAAGCAAATGTTCCAAACTAACGCACAGAAGGACATTCTCATAAGTTTAGCAGTATTATTAGTGTTGGCCAAATAAACAGACTAAAATTTCTGCATGAAATGAAAATAGAGGGCATTACTTTACACAATTTCCCTATATGTAAATAAAAATGGAGGCTGCATGGATGGAAAAGAGAAAAGAACAGGCATAAATGGCCATCTGAATTCCCAATGCCTTGTCTATTAAGAGAAACATCTTGTAATGCTTATAATAATTGGGTTTGGTTTTAAACTTTAGGTGGTAACAAGAAATAACTCAGTATGACATTGATGACTATTCTGATAAATTTCAATGAATTTAAAAATCTGAATTTAAAAGAAAGTGATCACCATTGAAAATAACAATTCTGTGTGTTCTAGGGGATTATCTTGCATATACAACATTATTTGCTTAGCCCATTATTCTGTATGTAACTATGTATGTATGTATGTATAGAATACTATTAATACAACTTCAGCAGTACAGAGTTTCATGAAAATACTAAGGAATGGTAATAATGACATCAAGCTCCACAAAGGGCATATGTGTTCATATTTCTTTTCCTAATTGTGATGAGTTGGATATATCCATCAACATAAACATCACCATCTGAGAATAAATACAAAGAATTTGAAAAAATATCAAAACCTAGAATTGTTGCATTTTCCTTTGCAGGTTGCTTTGGTTTTATACCTCATGACGCTCCCCTGATGCAAAATACCGGTCTAAACTGCTGAGCCATTTTACTATTTAAGTAGTAGACATTCAAAATTCTGGTGGTTTGGGAAGTATAAAGATTCATTCATTTTTAATTTCCCCAGTGCAACATCTTTAGCTTCCTATTTTTCAAACAGTATAATCCAGGGAAGTTGCAAAGGCAGTAGCTAGAAACTGCAATAGGAAGGAAAGAACTGGAAAAATCTTTCCAAACAGGTCTGTTGCTTTCTAAAGGTCTCAGAGTTACAATGGAGGATTACTAATGAGTGGATAAATTACCTACTTTTCAGTGAAATGTTATTTGTACAGTTCCTTTTTCGTCTTTATCCTTATTGATTCTTCTGTGCAAGTATTTAGCTTAAATCATAAAGTACTGTCATCTAGGACTAATTTTGTCCTGCCAAGCAGATTTAAACACCATACAGATATTATGATTTGAGCAACCCAATATGTAGGGTGCCAAGAAAGACTAAATAGCTTTATAGGTCAACTTCCTCCTGACTTGTGGCTAAAGACTGCTCAAGCTCAGTTTCCTACAGGCTTCCTTTGTGTTCTTTCACAACAGCAGCCACAAAAGAAACATTCACTTCTCTGTCAAAATACTGAAAAGATTTTAATATCATTAGATCAGTCATTACTACAAATGGAGTTTTTTATTGCGGATAGCCTGTCTCTCAGACATGCACAGTACACAGAAATCATTCATTATATACCTGTACATATCTTCATATACTTGTACTCAAAACCATTTGTAGATTCAGATCAGAAAACTGGCTAGTGTGTGATGCAAAAGGCAGACTTTGACATTATGGCTCTTAGTGCTGAGCAGTACAACACTCCTGAGCAAGGTTACTGCAGTTCCTTTGTGGATATTTGCTTGGGTTTTGCAGTTGTGTTCTAATGTTTGATACTATAAGGAAAAAAAGTGATGTATATTATAGACTCATAGAATGGTTTGGATTGGGAGGGACCTTAAGGATCATCTAGTTCCTGCTTCCTGCCATAGGCAGGGGCACCTTCCACTAGACCAGGTTGCTCAAAGCCCCATCCAGCCTGACCTTGAACACTTCCAGGTGGGGGACATCCATAACTCCACAGGGCAAACTATTCCAGTACCTCACCACTCTGTCAATAAAGAACCTTTTCCTAGTATCTAGTCTTAATATGCATTCGTTCCATTTAAAACCATTCCCTCTTGCCCAATCTAGCAGAACATTGTCTTTTCAGGATCGGGTCAAAAATAAACAATAAAGTGAATGTATACTTGTAATCACTGACCATTATCTAGAGAGTTTTGCCTGCATCTTGTTTATCTGCGTGACTTGTTTAAATTATTCCCTAATGCCTGAAGAATAAACTCTTATTTGTCTCTTGGGGTAGGTTTTCTTAAAAACTAGTCATAATTCACCTTATGCCTTCAGTGACACTGTAGTCTGTTGCACCAATATTAATTTTTTCTTTTAATAAAGAGAGAATTCACATATATTTTAAGTATAGTAATTTTAGAGTAGATTGATAAGATATAAAATCTTCATGGACAAATTTAATGCAAATTAAAAGAGAAATGTAGCCAACTGTCTCTTAATTACAAGTGTTTATTTTCAAATAAGAGAAGGTACCTGGTTAAATTTATTTTTAGTGGCCTCCTTTTGAAAGGAAGAAAAGAGAATGAAAATAACAAATGAATAAAAAGAAGACTAGAGGGCCGAGATGAAAAAAGAGTCTTAGAAAAATATTCATTTGGCAAATTAAACATTTAGATTGGTATGGAGCAGATTGTAGAACAGAAAATGCTGATATCAAGATAATCAAGGAATTGTCATATACATCAAATAGTTGCATCACAGAGCATGATATTAGAAAAATTAGATTCATTGAGTCCCAAGGACAGATGGCACAAACAGATGAATACTGTACTTCCCTTTAAATGGAAATAGAAGAAAAATGCATATGACAAGACTTGGTTTGAATAATGCCACTGACTTTAATAAAGTTACTCAGGTTATTAATTTAGTCCCTGGAGACTATTTATGTCATATCTGAAAAAGATTAAGTATCTCAAAAAATAACTCAGGTACTTTGAGACTGAAGGTTGGCTAAGGAGATACCAGTAGCTGCTGAAAATTTTGAAACAACAGAAACAGCAGATAAAATCAATAAAGCATCAAATGAAAAGTTAGGAAAGAAATGGGATGTTATAATTTGCCACAATAACTCTGACATGAAGTTTTACACTTGTACTTATCATTTTCTTCTAAGCTACTCCAAAAAAGGATTTTCCATCCAGGCAGAGAACAGCAGTGAACAGCCGGTCTACAAATCGCTTTCTAAATTCACTTTTTCTTTTCCTCCAGCTTTTCTAAGTGGCCTGCAGCTAGAAAGCTGCTCCTCTTATTTCAGTCCAACTGCTTACCAGAAGCCTGAAACATTGCCAGTCCTTTCAAGAGTTGTGGTCAACAGAGTTGGGCACTCCCTGAGGCTGCCCTGTTTCCTTCTGCTGGACAGTTTGGAACAGTTTGTAGGTCTGATCATGACCTAAGAGAAGGGCTCTAGGAAGGTGTTTGGGCAAGACCATGGTTTTGCAAGAAGAGACCTGTCTTCCTTCTGGACAGGAATTTGCGTTGCAGCTCAATACTGCTCTTGACATCTCTATACATAGAGGACCTTACTGGATGTTTTCTTACAGATTTGTGATAGAATTTGCATCTCTTTTACTTGCTTTTCTGAATTTGTGTTCTGTGTTTCTTCAGGCATCAAGACCTGTGAGTAGAAGATGGGTGAGATGGGAAGGTAAGAAAGGCATGGATCACTGTACTGACCTGGGAGTCTACAGCTCATGCTCAAACAAACAGTGCAGTCAGGAGCAGAGACAGCTTTCAGCAGTGACTCAGATCTTCCCAGGGGCCAGAGCATGCTGCAGTTCACTATGACTCAAAAAACTACTGAGATGCCTGGAAGCAGCAACTCACCTTTGAACACACAGTGACAAGAACAGCTGTGTACAAGTCTTACTTGTTTTTTTTTCTGAGCCAGTTTTCTTTGAGAATCTCCAGGCTTTGGTCAACACTATTAGGTTTGTGGGTTTTTTGTTTGTGTGGTTTTCTTTTTTCTTTTTCTTTTTCTTTTTCTTTTTCTTTTTCTTTTTCTTTTTCTTTTTCTTTTTCTTTTTCTTTTTCTTTTTCTTTTTCTTTTTCTTTTTCTTTTTCTTTTTCTTTTTCTTTTTCTTTTTCTTTTTCTTTTCTTTTTCTTTTTCTTTTTCTTTTTCTTTTTCTTTTTCTTTTTCTTTTTCTTTTTCTTTTTCTTTTTCTTTTTCTTTTTCTTTTTCTTTTTCTTTTTCTTTTTCTTTTTCTTTTTCTTTTTCTTTTTCTTTTTCTTTTTCTTTTTCTTTTTCTTTTTTCTCTCTTTAAGAACCTTTTTGGAGATATCACAGAGAGAAATAATTCTAGCTACAGCCACTCCAAAACTGCAGGGTTTTCAGGGTCCTGCTCCGAAGAGCTCAGGTGTCCAGTGACAGAATGGGCTCTGTAGTTTGAAAACAGGTTAGAACTCTCTGCACCTCACCAAAATGAATCTTATGCAAAACTGCTTATGTCTTCAGGGAAAGAGACAGCAGGAACTTTTAGAGTTTTCCCATCCTTCAGAAAGTGTGATTTGTAAGGCAAGAGCTGATAGCATTGTGGTTTTCTAAATTGTTTGGCATTCTGAGTTTCATATGCTGTACAGGCATGATTCAGCTCTAATATCACTTGCAGTTTTGAAGAACAAAATGAAATCCATATTTTGTGCATGCAGTAGGCAATTTAAAGCTTTCTTTCAGCATGCTTTTGTGTTCACAGAAACAGGGATAGGGGTGATATAGCAAGTAAGAATATTCCTTTTCCAGCAGAATTCTTTTGCTCTCTGGGCCTCAGTTATCACAACAGAAGGAATGCCAAGAAAAACTGAAACCTCTGTTTTATAGAGGCATTCCTATCATATTTCTGTACCAAATTTAATTTTAAGACTATGACATTTTTTATGCTTAAACAATTTGGCAAGCTTGTTACCTTAAGATTTTTAATATTCTTCTATGCAGATTCAAATAATTTCATACTATTTCTGTAATGAGATACTGATGAGAACAGTCATTTTGTCACAGATTTTTACGATATATTCCTTAAAATGTGGTAATTATACATCACATGAATTTTGAGAAAATTTTTTCATAACAATTGCATCCTGGATTCAAAGTTCTGTTTTTCCATGTTACGAAATAAAATCATTACACTTTTTAGAAAATTTTAATCACAAGAGACAATACTGAATTCCAAACTAGCTTTATTTAAAACAAATTTTAAAAAGGATCTTTTCTGTGATGCAGAGATCACTACAGGTTGCTCTTGATAAAATTTACTCTTCTAAGCTTGCTGTGAGCACTGAAGGACACCTGAAGCAGCCAGAAATGTCTTTCCTAACTCTGCTTCTTTTCCTTCTTCCCATCTCATGGCTTGGTAGACCTTTCTGTGGAAAACTTCTGCAATTTCTCACAGAAACCCAGGCTTCTTTATGCTTCTGACAGTTTCTGTGTTATTTTTATCTACTAAGATCTCTGTCATTTTTAATAGAGCTGAGCCATATAGATTTACTTATTATTCTAGTGGTTTCTGCATTAGTAGGTAAATTAAAAAATTAGTTTAAAAACCCCAGAAATATTCTAAATTGTATTTGATTTTTTTCCCCAGAAAGCTAGACTTCTGTTTTCTGTGCATCCTATGTTGCCTGTGGTGGGATTAGGATTTTTTTATGCTCACTGGAAACTCTCTTTTTATAAGAATCCAAGTGGACAAACTCCTCTTAATGAAATTAAAAATGGGGGCAAAATCTCTAAGAGCCACAGAATATGATTTGGATGGAAATAAACACTACTGTGCACCCACATTTTCTTTTTACTTAAATGAAAACAAGGAAACTAGTTTTGAAAGTTGCCTATAAGAAATCAAGACAGTGCAAAATAGGGGCAGTGTTTCAGCTGCCATTCACCAGTGCCACTGATTAGTTCACTCCCAACACTTCTATACAGGCAGCTTAGTCTATTCATGTGCCAAAACACCAGAATTCTGCATGTCTTCTGAGGAGTTCTGAGTTATGTCACAATCTGTGAAGGTCTGTGAAAGTCTTTGCAGATATTTCTTTCATTTAATGTTTTCCTGTTTATTTTAATTAATATTTTAGTGGGTTCAATATGATCTACTTGTCAAAAGCATCTGCTTAGATTTACCAGCAGTTTATACTTGGATGGAAGAGAAGAGAGATGGCAAATGTGTCCTTAACACAGAAATATCATGAGATGTCTGAACAGAGAGAAAATACAATGTAACATCTGGACACAGATTTTTGTTGTACCACATCACTCCTCAACCACATCAGGATGTATGGGTGAAGATGTAGCCAGGATTATCACTTTAGTAGCCCAAAACAAACAACAAAGTTTTGTCTTTAAGAATTTATTGCACCCCCTTCTCTTTTGTTGGTAAAGAATACTCTGTGTCACATTTCTAGGTTTAAATATAGTAGTGAAATACTGACTCTGTCTTAGCTCTGCTGATAAAATAATCCACAAAAATGTTGTACAGGTAATACTCCTACACCAATAGATGGCTTTTTATCCCCGTAAAATGGCAAAGCACAATTATATCTAAAGAAGGAAACAGAACACTTCCATACTTGGTGGTCTCTTTCTTCCTCCTCCCCCTGCCCCTGCAAACCTGCAGACAGAAAATATGGGCAATCAGTTCAACATGAAACCTCCTCTGGTGTCACTATTTGCACTTTCTCACAATAAATGCTAAATGAGTTTAAAGGACTGCTATTCTCTTTTATAAGCTTCAGATTGCGCAGTCATAACAAAAAGTAAAAAAAGGAAATACTTGGAATGTAAAAAGTTTTCTTGTTGCAGTTGCACAACATAAAATTTCTTTTGCAAATAGAAAAAAAATTCAATGTGAACATGAAACTCCCTCATCTAGCAAATGGTTAATTCTCAGCCTTGAAGTATTTGCTGATTGCTAGGTCTTTATTAAATACTTAAGTATGTATATTTCTCAGCCATATTCATAGATCCATTATGAAATTTTAAGAGAATATTTTTTGCCCCATGAGAAAATATTTTCAGTATTTTAAAACTCATTATTTATGCATAAATGTTCAGATGTTCAGGGAAGGTACTGGAGCTAGGAACAGTTTTATATGACAATAAATTCTATCAGATCAAAAGCATGTATTCAGAAGAAGTGAGGCCTAGCTTAGCTTTTCTTACTTGTTTTCCTAATGAATGTTGGGAATTGGATTTGGGAAACATCCGTGGATATGCTATATGGGAGACAGTGGCCTGGATATGTAATTTCTTTGCACAAGAAAATCTTAGTACTTTGCAGGAGAAATTTGCTGCATTTGTGCCTGTTTGTCATGGAAAAAACAGAGGGCTGTGGTTAAAAATGCTAATTTTGATTAAAGAAGGCAGATCTTCCTGGATTTCTAGTCACAGTGGAAAAGCTGCTTTTTAAAGTCTAAGCAAAAGCATCTAGAGCTCAGACCCTTCTAGGTGTCTTGGAATATACTGAACCCTGTCTGCAGACTGCAGCCCACACATCCCTTCACAAGACAAAGACAGATTCTATGAGCATCCCTTGCAATGTTTAGTTATATGTTGTTCCTCTCTCAGAGCAGCAAAGGTCATGGAACAAGCTTGTGTCTGCACCAGGCAGTTATTAACAATCTGAAAATGATGCTTCTCATGCCTGCCATTCCTGATAAGCTTTGTGCCAGCTATGGTAGCTAATGATGCCAACACCTATGTCCTCCTCAGTTACACACAGCTACTCAGGCTGGAGCTTGTGTGTGAATGGGCTGTACATTTCCTTGGATGTAGGTTTCAGTTTAAGCCAGGATAAAAGATGTAAGAGAAAATGATCTTCTGCTGACTGTGTGGAAGGACAAAAGACTCAGAAGCTCTTGCTTATCAAGATGCGTTGTTATCTTCTGAACAAAGTAAGAAAAAACAGCAAAAAATCCAGTGAAGTTTTCAGTATTTTCTTTGGTTTTGTTTCTCAAAATAGTGAGCAATTAATGTTTTAAAATATGTTTTAAATGAAAGCTCATGTAATGAAATGCATGAGTATAATTTGGCAAATGATATTTCTCAAGCATAACAAAGCAGTGGAAAAATGAATCCTAAATTTGTTTTGAGTTAATGGTTTTACAAAGCAAATAAGTGATTTGGCAGTGAAACAAGATTATCTAAATATGCACTTGAAGAAACTAATTTTTACTGTCAGACTTATTTCCTAAAATTAAAATCTTTCTTATCTTCTCTAGCATTTCAACTGCTCTGGTAGACAGAGAAGTTTAATACTTCACAGTTAAGGTGATAAATTCTGCTCTTCATTCACATCATACATAACCACATGCATTTTCTGAGATCTGACAGAGAATAAATTTGATTGTCTCAATTGTATTGCAGACAAGTGCTAATGAAATTAAAGTCTCTATGCAGATTAACTTTGTACAGTAAGGAAAAATCCTTCCTTTGTTTTAAACTGTGTCAATACTAATTTTTTTGGTTGTTTTTAATGTCTGTGTTATGAAAGATGGAAAACAGCTATTCATTATTGAATTTCTCTATGCCACAGAAAGTTACTCTATAATATTTCCCCCACTTCTGTCTCTTCTCAGCTGAAACATCCTACTGTTTTCATTCATTGTTATTATTATGGGAAGAATATAATAATCTCTGTTGTTAATCCTGAAAATTTACAATTCTTTCTGGCAGGGGAGGGGAATCAGAAAAGCAGACACTGTTTGAAATATTTCTATGAGTTGATTTATTCAGTTGTTCTCAGGAAGAAATCATAGACTCATAGAATGGTTTGGGTTGGGAGAGACCTTAAAGATCATCTGCTTCCAACTCTCTTCCACTAGACCAGGCTGTTTAAACCCCATCCAACCTGGTCTTGAACACTCCCAGGGACAGGGCATTCACAGCTCCTCTGGACAACCTGTTCCAAGGTCTCACCATCCTCACAGTGAATAATATATTCCTAATATCCAATCTAAATCTGCTTTTTTAGTTTAAAGCCATTTACAATAATCACAGTTTTATCAAGTAAAACTAAATCCCTCCTTTGAGTCAGACTTCAGAGTGACTCTTCAGACTCCAGAGGTGTAATTTATTAACATGTGGGTGTATTCAACTTAATTGTGCTCCTACATTAGACTGCCATTGTGTGGACAACTGGAACTTTGGCAAAGAGCACACGAATAAGTCTTTAATAATTTAGAAAGTAAATGTTATTCTTAACCAATTGCCAAAATATTTTATAAATAATTCATTTGCCTGTTACTGCTGGACAAACTGAGAAGTTGAATTTATTCAACTTTTCAAAGAAATTGATTTTGCTGCTCTTTATTGATGGCCATTGTAAAAAGGGGTTTTAATTACCTCTTACTTTTATTGTTCCTCTTTTCCATTTTAGAAACAGCTAAGCTGACATCTGCATAAAACTTCTACTAAAAAATTTGGGTTTTTTTCTTTGGCCTTAATAAGCCAAAGAAAAAGAACAAAAGAGCAGAGCTAATTTGACCCTGATAACAAGTTTGGGTTGAATAGTTCAGAAGCCAATGTATTTTCAAACAGAAAGTACTTCTGATAAATTTTTTCCACGGGAGCAACAGAGAAGCCACTGCCTGTCATACCTGACTTACCAGCTTTGCCTCTGAATGCTGGTGATAGATGACTGGAGGTGGCCAAAAGTAGTAGCTTCTCTTCTCTACCCAAGATTATTTTATCCAGAAGTGAATTCTTCCTAGGCCTATATTTTCTTTTCAATCCATTTATACCCTTTCTTCAATTTTCAAAAAGTTCCTTTACTGTTTTAAATGTGCTACTTTCTAATAAATCAGCATGTGTTCCTCCAAACAGTGTAAACTGTTTCACACAGACCTTATAAAGGATGACTTACATTTTGCATTTAAACTTTTAAAATATTGTCCTTGGCAATCTTAGTAGTGCCAAAAGTCACTTAATTGGTTTACAAATTTCCAGGATCTCAACCATTTTCTCTATAATTGAACAGCAAAATGGAGGAGGGTTCAGCATCTTAAACACATTTTCCCTGAAACTACAAGGTATATATGATAATAATTTTTGTTTCATATGTAGTGATTCCAGGTATAAATATAATATGTATAACTCCTTTTTTTGCAAGCTAGAAGGTAAACAGATAAGTGTGTACATAAACACAATGGTAATTTATTCAGATTTTCTAATGTAAACCTGAGGCAAATTTATCACTTTTAAAAGGGGAACAGCAGCAGAAGGGAGAAGTTTCATACAAGAGAGCCTGAAGGACTTTGGCCTACAGTTATGGACAGAGGATTCAGCTAAGCTCTTGTTTAAAGACCATCTTCAGTATAACACTCTTCTCTGTGTGAATCCAGCCCTTTTGCTACAATGTCAGTGTACTTCTCGACTCTCAAACTACCACGATTTCCCTAGCTGTTGATCCCTTCTCCATGCAGGAAGAGATAAAATTCCTTATGAGTGCAATTGTCTTGTCTTAGACAATGGGAAGATACTCAGGAACAAAAAGGAACAAATAACTGTTCCTCATCAATCCCACATGCTATGGTACATGGCTCATAATAGAGAAAGGATTGGATAGAAAGTGCTGCTAAAAATGGCTCCTTCAAGACAAGACCCATGAATAGTTCTTGTAAATGCTGTGATGTAAATGCCTGATACACTTTTAACTTCCAGTTTGCCTCACTGATTTCTCATTAGTCTTAAAAGCTGAGGCGTGTTAATTTATTTTGTGATTATAATAGCATTGCATCCTTTATTTTTCTTTAATAAGTTATTTTGTGGAACTAGTAAAAAAACCCCAGATGATTGTTTTATTTAAATGTTACTTAGTTAAAGCTGGTATGATGTATAAGAAGTACCTAGATGACATGTTGGTGAGAATACTGCTGGTAACTGCATAAGCACCTAACTAAGATTGAATCCTCTACAGCTTTTGGATACATGCCAGGCTTGCTGAGTTTCAGAACAGTAAAGGAATTCTCAAGCTTTTATTAAAGGACCACTATTTCTATAGCAATTCCAGTGCTATAAATTTAATGCCTCTTTTTATTTGTGAAGGTACCTCCACCACGATTAGTAGACTAGCACAACACTATGAAATGCACACAATAAAGATGACATTGTACTTTACCTTCTTCCATTTATTGGAACTGCAGGGTGCTGATTTTAAAGCTTGCAGCAAAAAAAGATATTCCGAACCATATGGGCAGGATCATTTTTATGTTTAATATAAATGACTAAGAGCTGAACCAGAAGTGTGGCTCCTGTTACACACAGCATCTTCAGGAGAAGCTGTCTCCAAACCATAAACCAGTCTTCACCTCCCTCATTTTTCATAAATGTACTGACCTGATTGACCACAATGACTGTGTGGGATTAAGGTGTTGTTCTAAGGTGTCTGCCCTATTGCTGCTCTCCGGCTGGCTTTGGAAATAGCCTTGGACTTTGTCCAAGTTGATGAAAATAAAGCTGTCTTCTCACTACTATGAGTTTAAGCCCCAGAGCCAAGAATAAGGTCTATAGCTGTTTAGCTTCAACTTCACAGCCTCTAGAATGGTTTGAGGCAGAAATCTGACATTTATGAAGTCTTTATACTGTTTTGAAGGCTGTTGAAACAGTAAAAGCTAAAGGTAGTGCTTCTGAAGCCATAATTTTTGTTGAATCTCCAGGGCTTGTTTCTCTCTCTTGGATAGTGTATGCCTTTCCTCAGTGCTGGTGTTTTTAATGTAGAAAAAAGGGCAATTTTGAAGTATGCCTTGTGCTGAAATATATAATACAACAAAGTGCCCTTTAGCTGGAGGAAAAAAACCCCAGAGACTGTGATCCTAACATATATATGTATTTCTTTTCCTATTTCTGCTCTGAGGATGTTTTAAACTAGACTGCAGATATTGTTCTGCTTAAAAATTGAGTGATTTGCAAAGATTCTTGAAAGGTGGACAAAGAATTGTTGTGAATTCCTTGCTAGTTACTAGTGGGCATTAGAGTTTTCTGTTCAGGAAGGTGTCATCCCATGAATTATATTTGAATTTCTGTACTAAGGATGCCAAATAATAGAATGCAAAAAAATGTCAAATTGAGCTTATTTCTTCCTTTTATCTATGTGGTTGTTTAAAAAGGTAATTAATAAAAATGGTTATTTAAGTGTGTGGTAAGAATCACACCTCACACTCTTGCAGACTGTGGATACAGTTTGGTAGAGTGGTCATTCTTCTCAAAAGTAAAATGTTCAAATATTGAAGAAGTGTTGAAAAACTCATATAAAATATATTCTCTTGTTACTTTGAGTCAGAAAACATTGCAAATTTTATGAAAGTCTGTACTTAGGATTTTAGCCTGGTGATGTAAAAAGTTTAGGGAGCTCAAGTGGGAAAATCATGTTGGAAAGAGAATTAAAAAATTATGGAAATCTCTAGTATTTTCTTATAAACCATAACGTGAAGTCTGAATAGTCTGGAAAATTAGACTTTTGTACATATCTGACTTGAATCCAAACTCTGAATCTTGGGATAAACCTTAAGAAAGAATTTGATTTGAGAACCTGTGTGCTCTAAGTGAGAGCTGGGAAGCATTTCTGGGAACCTGACAGAGACACTGATGAATTCCGTTGCAAATTTCTTTCCAGGAGGAAGGCTGATTTAGCATGATGAATCCCAAAACCTACTGAGTTGGACTTCTCTTTGTGATTTTAACTTTTTTGTTGTTCTCACAGCTGCAAATAACATACTTCATCTGTAAACAACAAATTTGCTCTTCTTGTTCCTGTAAAAGAAAAAGAATACATAGAGTGTTTTCAGAAGTTGTCTGTCAGTATATTCAAACCTATTCCTGCTGATCATGGAGAAATATTACATAATACAAAAGCTCTGTTTCACACATGGAAACTCTGTAAAGAATTTTGGGGTTAGGATTGCCTATTTCTAGCTATTTTTATTCTCTTGCCCTTTTTAATGTGATGCCCGTTTTAAAAAGAAATTTCGTATTGTCTTTAAAAAACCCAACAAACACACTAAAATTTAATTTTGAAAAGGTTTTCAAATCAAATCTATGAAGCAGAGGAGGCAAAGAAACAACAGAGGACTTCAATTTTCCTGTGAACAGCAGTTTATGATTTGGAACAAGCACTTGTTGATCCAGGAAAGTGGAATGAAACATTAAAACTTAGGTATGTTGGTAGAAGAAATACTACAAATGCCCAGAAAAGTAAATTTTGTTGCCATATTATTTCCCTATAAAGTTTAATCAGTCATTTTCAAATTCAGGAGACAATTCAGTAACTGCATTATCCAGTACAGTAACTTGGGAAGCTCCATTCAACTTTATGGATTTAGTATATTGCTCAAAATGGAATTCTACAAGTCATTCAGTCTAAAATAATAAATTGAAATAATTCTTTTCAGAGTTTAGGTTAATCATCTAAAAAATTCATCCAACATTTTATGCTGAGTTTTATTTTCCGTTTCTTGTGGCCTGTGAAGGGTGTCTGTATTGACTTCAAGTGAACTCACTTTACCTGCCTTTTGCAGCCATGCTTTTAGGCAGTTGTAGTTACTAAAGTGTAGCCTGAAGTATTACTTTTGGAAATGTGCACAGATGAGTGAATGAAGGTTGGAAAAGCCACTACTGAGGAATAAACCACATGTATTTACCCATGCACACCTCCTGCATGTATTTATGTTTGCACATGTATGTGGGATTTTGCACACATGTGCCCAAATGCATATTTATGTGTTCATGTGCATATTTTTTTACCTACCTGCATATCTATACACACACATACATTTCTGCTCACACATCTATGTTTATGTGAATGCATGTAAATTTGTACACCCACTCCTGAAGAGAAACCAGGAAGGAAGAAAAAAGGTACTTATTGGGTAATCTGAGAGGGTGAACAAGGACTTTGAACGCGCAGGAAACGTTAGAAGCAAAAAGATTAAAATGTAATGGCAAATATTAGAGGTAAAAGTGACACTGAGCATATGGAACTCCTACACTGTGTACTACCTGGGAAGGGAATCAGGGCAACATAGTCAAATCAATGCGTGAAGAAAAGGTTAGTCCTTAGAAGAATTTCAAAAACCTGTGGTAGGACATGATTATCTGCCAAATGGAAATAATGACTCAAGAAACAGAGTAAAATATAATGAAGATTTAAGCACCTGTTCTGGCTGAATAGGAATACAGAAAATGTTGCACTTAGTAGTCTTACGCAAAGAAGACCTCAGCAAGATTTAGTCATATCCTGCAGCTGGGGATTTATCAGGATCAACAAAAGATGTCTGGAATTACATGCCTGACAGGCAATATAACAGTTAATAGGATCTGTAGTCTTACACTGTTCCACTGATAAATATGAGGGCTGAATTGGGCTGAGAGGGAAGGGATTGAGAGCTTTGTTTAGTCAAATTGTACATAAGCTAAGAACTAGACACCTGGGAG
Source organism: Prinia subflava (assembly GCF_021018805.1). Classification (NCBI taxonomy): domain Eukaryota; kingdom Metazoa; phylum Chordata; class Aves; order Passeriformes; family Cisticolidae; genus Prinia; species Prinia subflava. Next base: position 41,729,020 of record NC_086247.1, on the reverse strand, counting down.
AGAGTATTGGAAAAAGAATCCAGAATTTTGGTTAGGTTATTATTTGTACACTGAAGTTGACCCTCAGCTGTGGAAGCTGCACAGAAATTGGAAATTATGAAATAAATGTTTTATATCTTATTATACCAGAGGGAAAATACATAAAAAGATGAATGGATGATCTCTTTGAGGTAAGGAAAAATATAAAGGATTAGGAGAAATAAAAAACCAAGGAGAGAAATGAGATAGGAAAACAATTAAACTATGGGAGCAGAGGGGATATAAAATAAGTAGACTATGAAAATGTCAAATAAGTGATTCAATCAGCATTTTCCAGTGGTATATGAGTAGCACTGGTCTCATTCTGTAGAGAAATACTGAGGTAAAATAAAGCTTGAGGACCTGATGGATTTTGTGTAGCATGTAAATTTTGAAGTGAAAAACCACTTTTAGATCTTATTTCTCCCTGGGCTGCAATCTGCCTAAACAGTGGTACCATGTCAAAACCACTGTGAAATACAGCAAGAATAAAAATGTGTAAAAAAATATTTTTAAAGTCAAGATAGGCAGAAGGGCTATAAGAGATTGACATGTGAAAGAGAAAAAGTGGAATATGAAAGTAAGAAAAAGTATAATTGTGGTAGCATCAGCAGAAACCTTTTTGATTATGTTATTGTCATCAAACTCTGGAGTATTAGGTTTCATGGTCTATAGTAAAGATATAATCTTGCGGCTTAAGTGTTTCCCATAAATTTTTTCAATGTAGATGTCATGAGAAAAGAGGCAGGAAATTAAAAAAATATATTCTTGGACCTATATGTCTGCAACAGTGGCCCAACTGGAAGCCTTAGAGATGTGAGCCTGGGGAAGAGTGGAAAAGGTGGGTGAAGGTGACAATATAGTGGCAGCAGAGAGGCTGTTAAGTGTGGGTAGAGGTGAAAGGTAGAAGCCCTCACTTGGTAGAGTTATGGCATGTGAGAAAAAAAAATAAGCAAAGGCCAAAAATAGAAAACTCAATGTAATAACAAATAGTGAAAACTGGAATTAAGATGTTTAACAAATAAAAATAAGTAATAAAAAAATTCAGAAAAAGGTACTGATATATGATATGCCTTGTAAATGCTTACAGAATACTGAAGAGCTGCTTGGATGGGAACATAAAAAGAAGAAAAAATTAATTAAAAAAAAAAAGAAAAAGAGGGGAGGGCAAAAAAGCCTGTTTGCAGAACTGAAAAGTTTTTCAACTGTTCTTCTGTGATTTAGTTTTACTTTACTAGAAACTTGAAATTCCAATTTTAAGAGATTTTCTTTCAGATTAATCACTGCATGATATATGTGTTGTCAAGCTCTGAAAGTCATGTCCCTTTCTATGAAAAGAAATTCCAAAATTTTCATGATTATTGACTTGTGATAGAGCCAGAGTTAATTTCTATAGAAAGACAGTGAACTCAGTTTTCAAGGGTATTATGTCATGTGGTTGAAAAGTTATTTCTATAGGGAGAAAACACATAGATGTAGCTTTTATGTCCATCTAGTGATTTTTTTAGAGTTATTTACTTTCAAGCAAGCAACAGTCATATGTTTTTATATGTTTAAGTAACTTTAAAAAATAATTTAAAAGTTTACCAGGCTTGAAACACCTGTTGCTGAGGGCCACATGTAATATTCATAGGTGGAAAGTAATTGGATTTTATATGTTTTGTCTATAGGGAGAGTTTATGAAAGTGTCTAGAGTGGTTTTCTAAAAGTATGTGTATCAAACCTCTTTTCTTTTTGAGGATTACACGACTGCTCAGAATGTCCTATACTTGGAAATAAGTGGAATTTTCAATGTAATAAAACCAAAGCAAAATGCAGCTTTGAATCTCACTGAAATAACAGATACTCTCCTCCCTGTTAATTTTATGTTGGCCACACTAACTGTTGACAAATAATCACAGAATAACATTCTCACTACTTATAAAAAGGAGTTGATTTTTAAATTACTTTTCTGTTGATAAACTGAACACAGAGGAGAGATTAAATTAAACCAATTGATTAAAACTGTAGTAAATGTAGCCTTTCAGGTAGCCTTCTACTTAGGGTCTTTTTGTTGGTTGCCTTGATAATCTTGTATCTCTTCAATGTCAGGGGATTTAAGTGGCACTTGACAAGAAAAAGTATTGGAAACAGGGTAGCTAAAACCCAGAGAGAGCACCAAGATGGAGATTGAGGATAAAATGTGTTGAAAAGGATCAGAGTGTTGTAAGGACAATAAGGTTACCTGAAGTGACAGCTAACACAGTCTCTACAAATGCTTTCTGTTATTTCTGTCATTTATTCTTGTGATGGATGTCCTCTAAAAGCTATCCTTAAATGAGCTGTATTTAGTCTGCAGCCTAATGGACCATGTTGATAATTGTATTTTAATATTTTTTTCTATCTATCTATCTATCTATCTATCTATCTATCTATCTATCTATCTATCTATCTATCTATCTGTCTATCTCAGTATCAAGGTATGAACTGCCAGTTTGGTATGAGGAGCCACTATTGCCTCATATAAATGAGGTTGTTCATTGACTAACAAGGTACTAGACTTGTCTATGTCTGCTCTCTCAGAGACTTACATATTTCAAAGGCACCTATGCCTATCCAGGGTGGATGATTGCTGCAGCAAACAGCCTCCCATTACCAGGGAAGCTACAAGTCAGCACTGCTTAAGAGAGGTAGCCAAAGTAGAATTTGTGTTTCCAGTGAATATGTAGAGAAAATCAATTCTAGACATGTTCCAGGCTTTCAGAAATTTAAGACTATCCCTAATTGAAAGGGCTAAAAAATTACTCTGTCAACAGGTTCTATTTCTCTGTCAGCTGAATGAATTATAAAGAATATTCTTTAGCTAAGAAAAAATTACCAGGTATTAAAAAATATTGTTTCTCTATGCTTTCAAATATAATGAATGGATTTTGTTAGAATACAGTAATGATCTTTATCTTCAGAATTATGCTTGAGTGACTTCTTCTTATGGTACCTCTACATCAGAGTATTATCTGAGACAAGGTGTGCACAGATGCAAGAAATCTTTTAGTCATTTTTACTATTTTTTCCTCTTTACTTTTTACATGACTCTGGGGCAGTCTCAGAGCACACAAATTAGATTTATTTCAAATGGTTGTCAGAGGTACTACAGCACCGCACCTAGTGCAGCTGGGATTATTAATGGATGTTCAACTTCCCAAACTGGCTTAGAAACCTTCAACAAAAATTGCTGGAGATGTGTATAATATGAATATTGGGGTATACTTAACTAGTGTTTAAATCTATGAAATGACAACTTTGTGACGAGACATCTCCATTAGTTGTGGCATGCTGGAATGTGCCATAGCAAGTAAATGTGGAATTCAGGTGTTTTCACTCCCATCCGTGTGATAGCAGACTGATCCTGTTGATCTGTTGCTGCAGCTGAGGAAAAGGCTGCATTCCCATGAGCTCTCCACCCTCCACTGCTCTGAATATAAATCTTACTTGCTTATGCCTGGAGCTGGGATTTAGCTTCACTTAGGACTTGGACCATTTCAGAGTGACTCCTAGGGAAATATTCCTACATTTACTTTCATGAAAAACTAACGGGACTAGAAATAATGTTCAGTCCTGTTATAACAGAAGTCTTCTAGACATCTCCACTAGAAATGAATGAGTAGTGACAAGCACAATTTCCCTTTAAGCTTTGACTGAGCTGTTGGAGACTTGAATAAGATGCACTGGATTTTGGTTTAGATATGGAAAAACCTAGTAACTGAATTTTTACCTACACGGTGTTCTATTTCTACTAATCCTTAGAGGAGACTTTGTGTAAAGTATACCCTTGATTTAAATTGCTATTGATTTTACTATCTGGCTAGTAAAGGGTGATGAGGAATACAAAGTTAGTTATATTTGTAAACTTCTCAACCCTGAATGTTTTATCAGCTGGTTTGCAAGCTTTCTTTAGCTACTGCAAGTTGATCATCCTGCTTAATTTCTCATGCTGAAAGCAATTTATCCCTAGCTCTTTGTCCTCTAGGGACAAGCTGTGTTTTTGAGGCAAAATAAAATTTATGCAAATTATTCATCTGTATTGAAATCTGATGATTTAAATCTTCAGGTTTTTGAATTCACTTCTTGTGCTTATTAAGAGCAAAATTACTGGTTATGCAAGCATCCTTTTCAGAAGACGTGACCATTTGTTCGCAAAAATCAATGAGTAAGAATGTGATTTTGTAATGTAGTCTATTTCTAAAATATAGTGTGAGTGCTTCTTCTACCTCTGTAGAATGGACAATCAGGCTGTTCTGGGATGTCTAGTCATGTGTCTTGATAACCTTCTTGCATTCCTTCTGCCTGTGATATGGTTTATATCCATACCACAGACAGCTTGGTATGTACACCAATTGGCATGGATTTGTTTGTGCTTTTTTTCCAGTGCAACAACAATTTAATAAAACCTTATTGGGAAGCCAACCTTTGTCTTTTCTTTATAACTAGAAGACATTGGTAGAGAGAGAACTCAGAGTGAACTCGGAGAGGCATGGGGAGTGGGTACAGTCTGCAAGTACAGCCATGTCAGTGTTGGTGAGAGCAAGCTGCTGAGACCACCTGAAGCTCAAGACTTCCATGTGTGACTGGAGCACAGTGAACCTTCCATAGATGCCCAAGGGCTCTGCACCTCTCCATAAAGTTATCTGTAATTTTATTGAGCAGCTCCCCACATTTTGGAGTGTTTGCCAGAGGTCTAACTGTGACACCTGTAAGACTGCACTAGCTGTCCGCATAGGTATTCCTCATAGTCAATAGAGATGAATAAATACATGGATCACTTAAGACAAGTTTATCCTTGGTTAAGAGTCTAAACCAAAAAAGAAAAAATCATGACTGTAAAAGACTTGGGTGAGGAACTCAAGTTTTAATGATTAATTCTTAGGTGTATAGTCTTTAAGGGATAGTTTTACATACTTAATTTTCCTTTTATTTAGTGTGTAATAACAATTTTGGTTTGCTCAACAGTGTCCATTCTTTTACAATTCTCTTAGAAATACTGTCCACAGAGGCACAACCTAATAAATGCATAACTTTAAAAAATATTATATGAGAAAACATGCTTCTTTTTGAATTCTGCAATATTTAAGCTTAACAGGGTGCTGAAAAGAGACATTTTCAGCTGGATTTGAGTATAGAATGGAAAACCTAAAAAACAGCAAAGGAGATTGATCAATGAAAAACAAACACTGGAGGTGCTTTTATTTTTCCAAAGAGGGAGCAAATGCTAGAAATCCATGTCAGCCCAGCTATAGCGGGTTGGTAGGGCTTTTAAAAACATTATTCCTTAAAAGTGTTAGATATATATTTTGCCTTGAAACAAAATAGAGCCTAATATAATAGCAACATGTTATTAATTTCTATTCAGCAAAAACTAACCTAAGCAGTACCCAACACTTTGTGACTTCTGAACACCTTTTAATTTTGCTTTGGCATAGAAAAAAGAATTGATTGTGCTAAAGGATCTTCTTCTACCTGACTAAATCTAGACTAGCATTAAATCATGGTAGTGCTTAGAACACAAGCCTTCCTTCCTGCTCTTACTTGCAGGGTATTACTTGCTTTTGCTTACAAGCACTTCTAGAGTCAGTTTGGTCTGTGCTTGTTTAATGGAACTTGGGAAATACTGTAATGATATGCTATCCACCTGCCTTCCATTGCTTGCTGTTTGTAAATGTTTTGTGAGCGCATGAGATGATGAAACCAAGATAGAAATAAATGGTAACTACCCACACTGCTACTATTTCTCCTCCTCCATAGGTAGGAAGGTTTTCAGTATGTGAAGAAAACTAAAAAGTGAAAGAAAAATAGCTGTACTGAAAGTAAGTTTGAAAATAAATAACAACTTCTTCACAGACTTGAACTTTGTATGCCCTTAGAGGGAGTGCCCAGAGTAGATGGAAATGTTTCTTTAGAGGTACATGATGTTGAAGGGATGAAAAGGAGTTGCCAAATTATTTCAAGCACATGGAATCTAGGAAATAAGTGCTTAATAATTAGGGTATATGTATACCCCCCTTGTGTAAGGATACATTTTCATTTACATCTTTCTGTCTGGAGCAGATTACTTGTATATTAACTTATTTTCTGAACACGTCAGTAGGTTTGCACAAGGTAAATGAAATAGACTTTCCTTCCATAATTGTGCATGCTATGAACCATAGCTCAGGCTTGTATTTTTGACTTCTGGAGATCTGTGTTAGTGAGATAAATCATATCAGGAGAGACAGTGGTCTTAAGCTGAAAGCACTTTGTGATGCCTGGAGCTTCACAAGGTTTTCCACAGGGCTTGAACTTCCCCCTCCTCAATTGATTTCTACAATACTGACCAGTTCTGCTAGTTAGAACAACTTCAGGGACTAAACTTCAAATGCATGTATGCTTATTTGGACAAAACAAAAGCTCCTTGGCTTCTAGGTTAAATTTGTAGTTGAGCAAACATCCTCAAGGTATTCTTTTAAACACAGGCTGTAATTGTGAATCTCTGACTGGTCCCTACACTATTTTCAATGTATACTTTTGGGATACATTTGAAGAGAGGAAAGACATTCTTTGATCGAAGCACAGAACTGGGAAATCTGATTTATCATCTGTTCTGTTCTAGCATTCCTGCATGATCTTGAGCAAGGTGCTTGGAATATACTTCTGTTCTGAATAAGACTTATATTTAAAACTAGCATCTTGTTCAAAAGAATGAAACCTCTGGATATTCAAAGTGTTATGTGCTGACTCTACGATCAAACACTCAAAAAACCCCCAAACCAAAACCCAATATCTCCTTTCTTCAACAGAAAAAGAAGCAACCACTTTAATGATTTTTTAATGATTATTTCTGTTTACCCTGAAGAGCTATTTTTCAGGAAAAGAAGCTGGTATTCTGTCTTGTATATCAAGTAAATGGGAACCACAGGGCTCCCCAGCCTTCTGTTATACATCCAGCCTCATTGCCAAAGGCTATCACGGTATTTTTTCAATTATCTGGCACAGAAAACGTCTCCCTTTATTACCAATATTTTTTCACTTCTTTCTAGCCTTTAATATTGGTTCTAATGGCCTGCTTCTAATGAGTAAGAGGTGGGCCCAATTAAAAATATTCCCAACTTGCACAGCAAAGGAAGACTTAATCAAAAAAACAATGTTGTATACAAATTCTAAATTAACTTTACTCAGCACCTGTAAAACACAGCTTTTTAAACACACATACTGTGGATTCTGAAAACATAATATTATGGCTTCATAAAATATCAACATAATGACCTGTTAGACCAACCTTTTTGTTTGTTTGATTGATTGATTAATTGGGATCTTTTTCTTTTTTTATGATTTCTATTTTCCACCCCAAGAGAAGAAGCAAAACCAGGGGATCATAAATAACCTACCAGCCATAGATGCCCAGAGCCTGGAGAGGGATCACAGGTCAGCAAGAGAGTACCTGAAGTGTGGCATAAAGGAATTTCAGCCACTTCAGACAGTAAGCTGGCTCCACTGGGGACCCACCTTAAATGTGTCTATGCAAGATATATTCCTTGGGGAATCAACAAGAAGATTTAGTTGGAGATGCGCAAATGCCTGCAGGGCTGGAATGTTCTTGGCATAATGGAGAGATGATGTGATGGCTCCTATGACCGGAGTGCTGGAATGGAATGATACAGACTTTTTAGGAAAGGCAGGCAGGGGAGATGAGGAGGGGTGTTTCCTTCTGCGTCAAAGACCAACTCTACTTTGAAATGGGTGAGAAGCCAACTGAGAATTTATGGGTCAGGATTAAAGGCAGTGTGGGACAGGTGACATTACAGTAGGGGTCTGCTACAGACTGTCCAGCCAGGACAACTGAGTGAATAAGGCCCTCTATACAGAGAAAGGAGCAGACTTCAGGTGCTGAGGCATAAAGTCAATGACTTCATCAATGATGAAGAAAATAGTAAGAGAGCCCTTAAAGTTCAAGCTTTTGTGAATGAAAGTTCTAGATCAGACTATAGACCTGTGCTCATAGAAAAATAGGATTCCAGGAAATTATTATTTTATTATTTGATGCAATAAGAAACTTTTTTGTTTTCACTATGTTTTCTTACAAATTTTTGGAGTTAATGATATTGAATTCAGATCCAAAAAGTGACACACAAGAAAATGAATGCAGCACAAGATGTACTTTTACTAGTCTCAAAAGTATGCTTTCAAACTTTTCTTGCCATCTGTTCACAGAAATACTTTTTCATCCTTTTACTCATGTTGGTCCCTCTTGCCCTCTGTCCCTCTCTCTTAAATACACATAGCAGGTCTTGCATTACTTGACAGGCCTGGCATTAATTGCTTCTCTTATCTACAGAACTAAATGAAATAAAGAAACAGCATTGGTTTATAACATATAAGAGGAGAAATGATTTATTGCTTTGGATAAAGCAATAAATAACTCAGGTTTTAATGACAAGGCTCTTAAAGAAGTGATGCTATCAGGTGTTTTCCTATGAGGTATGATACAATTCAGAGATAATATACTGCAGATAGGATGTTTAAATGAGTTCAGAATTTTTAAGAGGCCTATTATCTCTAAAATGTCTCAATAATTCCAGAAACTGCATTTTGAATAACTTGATTTGATTGCCTAGTAGTTTAGCTTGATTATATTAAAAATATTTTGTTATGTTACCTGTTGAATAAAGTCCTTTATTTCTGGAAATTAATCAACTATATAATCTAAAGCAGTGATAATTTTTTGAAATCATTCAGTCTTATGTGTAACACCTTCTAATAAGAACAAAGAATACTTTATGGTAAACAGAAACTTTAGAACAAACAGTCTTCTCTGATATAGGCAATTCAATCTTAGATGCTTTCTTTGGATTTTGTCTTGATTTCTGTGTGTTTACTTCTGTACAAAAACGTGAGTGCAGATAAATGCTTAAGCAAATGTTGTTTTAAGCACTGGAACCTCTGTGAACCTGCAAAACTGAACAAGGAGCTGTAAGGGCTATAGTCCTTTCTGCTATTTACACTAGTCAACTGGAAGACATAAATACCAAAAGACAGCCAGGGTCAGTGTAGTGAAACATGTGCTAGGATAAATCGTTTAAGAGAAAAAGTATTCTGCAAGAATGCACAGAATAGGTCAGGCTAAAAAGAAACAGGAAACTTCTTTCAGCTGTTTCAAAACAAGTGATATAGGCCTTAATCTTGACATATAGTGCTGGTTTTCCCCCTTTATTACTGAAAAGCAGGATTAATAAGATATATATGAGCATATCCTTTTTATATTAACAAGAAAAAGTGTTTAGGTGTTCCAAGGCTTTTTTTTCAGCATACTTAATGCTTCTGCATCTTATACAGATGGACACTACTACATATCTTATTCTTTTTGATATAATATGAAAAACAGAATTAGAACATCAAACACAGAACAACAACCAAATAAACTGGAACATATCTAGCAGCTTCAGAATTTTCTGCTTGAATTCACTTACACAAACTTCTGATCCTTGTGGGAAAATGAGATAGATCTTTTTTTTGGGTGGGCAGAAGTAGCTCCTTTGATGCAAGCTGATTTTCTGCCTAGCTGATTACTACTTAAGGAAAATATTGTCCAGTTAGAAGTACTTAAGCTTAATGCAGTATTTAAATAAAACAAGTCACCAGATTTTGTGCTCCTGAGATACCAAAATACACACAAGAATGGAACTTTGGCATTGAAATTATATCCCATATATCCCATACTGAAATATATTCCATAGCACTGTGAGCTGACTGTCCTAAAATGAAATATATAATTTGTCTTGCCAGAGTTTCTACATCAGCAAATCTTAAAAGTTTAAGGATCCTTACAACCCAATCCATTCTATGTTTCTATAATCAACAGCTTCCATTCTTATAACAGTACTCTGTGTCACTACCCTAGGCCACGATAAAATGGAACACATTCACCATTTAGTTAAGCTATTTCCAAGAATTATTATCCACAGTCAATTATTATTTTCTTTTTTCATTATTGTGGTGCAGTTCAAGCAAGAAAAACAATGCAAATGGTTTTGAAATAACTATTTAGCCTTTTATTGCTTAGTTTAGAAAGGGGTTATTTTTCACACAGACTTAGATGTAAAAGCACATTGAATAGTTTGTATGTTTTGTCCTAATTGTAGGAACATACTGTTACTGCAAATGCTGGATTGGTTAATATTCAGGGACTTGTTCTTGAGTAACTATTTCATAGATTCAACTAGGAGCTCTTATATGAACAAAATTGTCTGGTGGAAAAGGAAGGAGAATGTCAAATGGAAGTCTGGATCTTTTTCTGATTTGTACCAAAGCACAGGTGGGTGTCTATGTCTGAATTAATACAAAATGATTGTGATGTTTTAACTGCTTTGTATGTTTTCAGTATGCATTAGCTTTAAAGTGTAATTCTGCAAACGATGCAGAATGTGCTTGCTCAGTAGCCTTGCAGAGTCTACTTCTTCAGACAGAGTTGTTAATACATATTAAGGTAAATTAATTAAAAGTCTTTGCAAGTTCAGAGTGACATGAAATACAGTAGACATTTCAGTAAGTCAGTTTCTGAGAACTTTTTTTGTTTAGTATTTTAGAGCCCATGCACAGCCAGTTATTTTAAACAGATTTGTTTTTCCTGTCTTTTAAAGCAAACATAAGATACAGACATAAATTTATTTATACACAGCACTGTAATTTTGTGTGACTCATCCTTTTGAATTTAATGAGACACTTTATAGATAAAGTTATTAATGTTATGGGTTTTTTTCTGTTGTATCAGAGTCTATGAAGTATAATGGTTATGTAAAGTACTAATGTGGTCATGTATTAAGTACTTTTAGATTGTTGCGTAAAAATGCAGAAGATAATTCAACTTTGTTATTGGAAATCAGCTAGTCACCTTGTGGCACTGTCTCATTCAAGCATCAGTGCCCTTAGAGATGTGGTTTTTCCTGAATTTTAGAGAAGGAATGATTCATCTAGGGTCATGCAACAGTTTTAGCACTTCAAATGCAAATGCAAAATTAGGTGTATTAATGGTGTTTGTCTTTTTGTACTGTTGTCTTGTATATCCAGTCTTCTTACTAAAAGGAGTGAACAAGTTCTATAGGAGTGTTTGGCCTTTAGGCAGAGCCTAGCTACTCAGATCTAATTGCAGTTCTCTTCCTTTGATATGGCATTCCTGATTCATCATCTGAGGTGGAAGGTATTGTGTTAATCAGTGTTAGTCATGCAAGGTTTCGGGTTTTTTTAAATAATGTCACAGAAACTAGTCAAAAATTAGTCATGTACATGAGTAATAGTTCCATTTAATACCTAAACTAGAGGAAAAGCTAGGAATATAGGTTGGGGGGTTATTTGGTAGTATATATATCTATGTGTATATATATATACTACTACATACAAAGGGTTCAAATTTAGTAACCTAATTTTGTGTCATCAAGTTTTTGTTTCAGCATGGTTTCAAGAAATAATATCAATCCTTCCACACAGTAGTGGAACCGTGCTCGCTCACAATTTGAAAAGAAAATTTACTATTCCTTATTAACAATGTATTTTGAAAGAGGATGACGTATTTGTTGTTAATATAAATTTTTTTTTGGTATCTTCTTTTAAGCACTAGAAACTTGTAGAGATTCTCACAGGCAGATTTTTTAATCTAAAAAAAGGAATGGCACCTTGGCAGAGTGTAACACTCCTGACAGGAAACCAGTCTCTTGCATGAGATGGTTGTTTCCTATTGAGTTGCAGGACCCTCCATTGCAAGTACCCCTGCAGCAGTGTGTTCACCTGGATCAGATTAAGACCACTTGTGATGCTATTTCACTTATTTCCTATAATTCCTTCAGTCCTCCATGATTACTCCAGTATCTCATAGAGATGTTTATATTGAGTGTTTTAAATGATACACATAACATCTCCTTCATTAATTATGTATAAAAGACTGTCATTTATGAACATTTCTGTCAAATCCAAAAATCCCCTTCTGCTGGCTGTTTACAACTATCTGTGTATTTTGGTCAGTCTTGCATCAGGAACTGCCTGAAGGAGTCAATGAGCATGCAGATTATTTATCCATGGTAGCTGCATTTTTAATAAATGCATATTAATAAATTATGCATGAATAGCATATGCATTGAAGCATACAGATGGTGGCTATCACAGGGTCTAGGCACAGCAGGGGCTGCTGAGGAAAATCCCAGGGCTGTCTATAATTCACACCTGGAGAGCTCCTGTAACAGAATTTTTGTTGTGAAGCTTGTTAAAGGCTTAGTCATTGACTTTATCTCTCGTGCTGTCTCCTCAGTGCTGAGAGTATTTGGGAAGCTCTGGCACCACCCAGGAATTCATTGACAGAATGTGCTGGGTGCGCATGCAGCCAAAGCACTGATAGCCAGCTAGGCCACTGTTGGAATTATTGGATGGACTTGAATTTTATACTTGTGTTCCAATTGTAACTTTGATTTTACAGCTTTTACCAGAAAAGAAATTGAGTCCTGTTGGAATTCTTAAGACTGATGTATATATTAATATTTGAATTGATTTTGCCTAAAGTCGTTTACCCGAATATTTTAAAAAAGTAAGAAACAGTTTTGTTGTTTGGCTTGGGGATTTTTTGTCTGTTTCTTCTGTTCTTCTAACAATTATAGTAGAAGTATAGCTGAATCAAGTGTGTAAAGGTATTAGGTTTGTTTAGTGAAGTCAACAGTGTTTTTCCCTTTTGATACAGAAATAAGCAGTCACAGACTGATGGAGAAGGTAAATAAAATAGTAATAAGGCGAGTCATTGAACTTCTCAAGAAAGCAGTTTTCACTTATTCAGTTGTAGAAACTGAAGAGGCATTTTACTTTATAAAATGTAAATAGGGGGCAGAACTTTAACACAGGCAGGGTTACCAAAATGTAAATAATTTCAATGTTTAATAATTTTGTATAAACTCATGGTCCAAACATATTTTTATTGGCTTACTTTTATTAATCTGCAGGAAACTTTGCATTTGATCATAACAAGGTAGGTACTTAGTACTTTAGGAATCTGTCAATTGTAACTGTATGAAATTTATTACCTCTGACTCAATATATGTATGATTATTTAGGAAAGATATTTTATTGACAATACTCTAAGAACTTATCTATTAGATTATAAATAGGATAGAAGTAGACTAGTCTAGACAAGACAAGAATTATTCATTTGTAAGGGACCCACAATGATCATTACTCCTATGCACCTCTACACCAAAGCCTACACACCATTTAAAATCTCATATCATCTCATATCATCTCTATTTATGACACAGTTACAAAAAGAGAGAGAGTGCTGAAAGGCAGAAATTATATGTCTTACGAATTTTTCAGATTTTTAGAATCTATAGTTGTTTATTCCAAATGGCAGCTGAGCATGGAAAATATTTCATGTGATTTCACTGCACACCTTGTTTGAATGCTTAAGATTGTCATTTAAATATCATATTCAAGTACATACTTCTAGAGAAAAAAATGCCCAGATAGACATTGCCTTATTCAAAACAATACCTAGTATTTTCTCTTACATTTGGCCCTATATAGTGCTGTCATTTGGGTTAATGAATTATAAGATTAAATTTTTTAAGTAGCACCTGCAAATAACTGTTCAGTTCTCATGGAAACCAGAATGAAAGATAAAGGGTGCCTTGAATAAAAATGTCTTTAAATATGAAAATAATTTCTTTGGACCCAATTGCTATAACTGCATTGTTTCATGTTTGCATTTCTATCAAAGGTAAGAGTCCAAAAGACATTATCATACTACTTGTAACTTTTACATGTTTACTGTAGTGCACTATATCACATTGCATTCTGTATTTCATATCAAAAAAAAAAAAGATGCATAGTGATATATGGTAATATATGTAGCTGTTAATGAAAATATACACTGTACTTACTGTTACATAAATGAATAATCTGTAAATAAATATTAGAAGAGGAACAAGGAAGAATATCATAGCAAAAGACATAAATAGTAGAAACCCTTATTTATTGCTGTCTAAACATACCCTCATAACATGTTACTAAACCACTGTGCATGTGTCTCACTCATTTTCCTATATAAGATCATTCTACAGAATTTCCAATAAGGTGCCACAAGAAATTCTGAATTCCCTACTGAGAGTCTACAATTTTTTTTTTTTTTTATGTTTGAATGTTTTCAATTTCTCTACAGCTACTGTAAGGTACTAAGTGTTCTGGTTATTCATGACTGAAAGGTCATTAAATTACAAGGTCCCAGTTGATAATACTGCAATTTACATGGCATTTATCAAGGAGATTATGTGAATCTACTTTTGTTCTGTGAGTTTAAAGGTGAGACCTCTTGCTCTTTTCAATATGGTAAGATTAAATAAATGAAACTCAATTCCACAGCAATTTCTATTATTATTAGAAAGAAAAAAAATTCTTAGGTGATTGTGAAGACATTAGTGCTAATAGAAGTCTTCTAAAGAATTCTCAGCATGTAAGTAAAACCCCTAAAGTTAATCTAGCATTACCATTATTTTCTGTTAATACTCTATTTTTTGTCTAACTGGTATCTTTTACCCATGTACATGTCCTATTATTGTTCAAAGTTCTATTGATCCAAAGAAGCTCTGTGCTATAAATAAATCCATTTGCTGCAGGGTGTGAAGCAAAGGTTGCTCTGGTTTACACAAAAGGTTGCTATGTATATTCAACATATGGTCCTCTTGGTACCTTAATTTGGGCAGAGGCATCTCTCTAAATATTTTAATAACTGGATCGTAACACATATGGATTAGAAATCAAACCCTCAGGCATATGATGGGATAATTCAGAACATAAAATAATGGTGATATAAGACAAAATTGTTATGCTTTGTGGAAGGTACTATTGCTCATCTTGGCAAAGAGTTGCTATGAAAAAGGGAATTGCTTATTCTATCCATGTCCTTTGAGGATAGTGGTAGGGTGATTAAAGTACAGCTTGAGAGACAGGACCTAACATGACTGCCCATGGTTGCTTAGGAAAGTTAGGGTCATTGTGGTGCAAATTCAAGCTGTGTCCCTGGGCAGTGTGCTGCTTGTAACAGAAACTGGTATTTGGAAAGCTCATGTTTGCTGGAGTTTTTAACAATTTTTTTTTAAAGCAAATCTGAATATAATCTCCATGAATTCACCTTCTCCCACTCTGCTCTGAACTGGTGTGGCCTCACCTTGAATACTGTGTTTTGGACACCACAATATAAGAAAGATATTAAACTATTAGAGAGTGTCCAAAAGAGGGCAAGGAAGAGGTTGGAGGGCCTTGAAAGGAAGATGCATGAAGAGTGGCTGAGATCACTTGATCTGTTCAGGCTGGAGGAAACTGAGGGGAGACCTCATAATAGACTGCAATCTCCTCATAAGGGGAAAAGGAAGGGCAGACACTGATCTCTTCTCTAGTGACCAGTGACAGGACAAGAGGGAATGACATGAGGCTGTGTCAGGGGAAATTCAGGTTGGATATTAGAAAAAGGTTCTTCACCCAAGGAATGGTTGGGCACTGGAACAGGCTCCCCAGGGAAGTGGTCACACCCCAAGACTGACAGAGTTACAGAAGCGTTTGGACAATACTTTCAGCCATATGGTGTGACTCTTGGGGAGTGTCCTGGGCAGGGCTGAGAGCTGGACTTGGTGGACTCTTCCAACTCAGTTTATTCTGTGATTCCATGATTCTGTGGTTCTAAGCCAAGGGAGTAAGACTACAGGCAGACCCAGACTAAACTCGTCGAATGTAAGAAGTGCTTTGCTCTGCTGAACCATTCCATTGTAATTCATGACCTCCAACAGAGCTATATGGTTCACCTGACAGGTTCAGGTGGCTTGCATAACTGTCAACTCTCTTAGAGTTCCTTTCTTTTTTCTTCCAAATAATGATCTCAAAATTGGGTCAAAATTCATGACTGTTACTAACATTTAATTTAAATTTGTGTACCAGCTGATTTAAAGGGAGATAAAACTTCAAATTATAGAATATTTTCTTGGGGGTTTTTTTAGGCAGAGTTAAACCTGAAGACTTGTGACAATATATGCAATTTTCTGCAAGATTAGTGAATAGGTGAACAGCCAAAATAAGTCTTGTGAAAAGCATGGGCTGATATTTCACTATAATGTGTTAAAATTTTAATTTCATCAAATTGCTCATGAGTACTTTTAAAAAGGGACACAAATTTGCAGTGCTCAGATATACACACGCTTGAGTCAGGGTGCTGTGTTCCCACATTTTCAAAATGAATTCTACAGTTTTTCCACTGCTGTGTTGGTGTTGCAGTGACCCCTATGTATTTATGGTGGCTATGTTAGCTACAGGGAAACAGAGCGTTTCAGCTTTTTTCTTACAAATGCTGTTGTATCTTGGATAGCTAGGAAGTTTGCCATTTGCTTCTAACTACTGTTGATAGTTTCAGTCAAATTATTGGCAGTCAGTGCTTGTCCTCTTAGCAGTGTGAGATAGGGATCGATTGAAATGAAAAGTTAATTTTGCTGCAATTTCTTCAGCATCAGAAGGAATTATCACAGCCTTGCTGTTGCTACTCTACCATCTTTGTGACTGTACTGAACTTCTGTACTGAACAGCACCTAAGGCTGATGAGGCAAATCTCATTGGCCTGAAATACATGTACAATTAAAATTAGACATTTAATTAGTCTTAAAATTAGACATTAGACTTAAAATTAAAGACTGCAGTCTGCTCTATATCATGAGAACTAAAAGCAAAATACTTGGTTTTAATACCACTTTTTTTTCTGAGTCTTTCCACCCCTAGCAGTTAACAGTAGTAACAGATTGTAATTGCCCTCTGTTACAAAGCTCTAAAATAATGTGTTGTACAGAACTTTGTAAAAAAATCTTGATTGTTTTTTCCCCATGCTGTTCCCAGAACTACTTTTAATTCTTCTCCTAAGGGAAAAACAGGCTGGCATTTGGAAGACACGCTGCAGATCTGAGCCTCTAGTTTCTGTCAGTAAATGCTCTTGCTGCAGTAGCAGAGCTACTTTGGCATTCTTTCAAAGAAAAGATTCTTCATCTCAGCTGTTTCCAAAGAAAATACTTCTTTTTCTCAAAGAACATATATTTTCTACTGTTAGAAAGAACATAGTAAGTTGTGATATCTTTTTATAATTCGTATTATAATAAGGCAGTAAGACATTAAAATTATTGTGGTTTTCTCCAGCCTATTTTAGAAATTATTGTGGGAATAAAAATGGTGTTCAGGGGCCCAGCCTCTATAACAAAGACTCCTGACCTGAATGTATTTCCTAATTTTCTCCAGAACAAGAAATTTCTGTCAAAATTTTGAATAAAATTAAATTGAAGGACAACATATCTCAATATATATTATACAGCTATTAAGAAAAAAGTACCAAAACACGGATTATTTATGATCAGAAACCAAAATACCAAAGGCATTTCAAAAATTCATACATCAGAAGCAAATAGAATTTATGTTCTATAACCACTCCTGGTTTCACACAACTATAGGTACAACTATTTTCTGCCTTGGGGGGCAATCACCTAGCAAATTCTTCCCCTGACAGCTACACAGCTGAAACCTGCTGTGACTTACTGTTACTAACTTCATTATTTCATCAGTCACTGAGGTTCCATTGCTTGAGACAGAAGTGAAGATAATTGGAAACCCCATAGAACAACTGGAGAGAAAAAAATACATGACAAAAACGGTACATAAGATACATAAGAAAGGAGGAAATGTACTGCTATATATTGTGAAGAATACAACATATTTTTCTCTCTGCTAGAGGAAACATTCAAAGAGAAAAAAGTCTTAATTATAAAGCCTGAGTAGTAAGGTGAAATTTAGGAGCAAATATAAAAAAACAATGATTGGTAATGTTGAGACTTTTTTAATAGACTACAGGAGTATTCTGTCTCCATTTAGAAACCTAATAAGAGCCAGTCAGCCTTCTTTGATTATGGAATTAGGGGAGAAAGCAATCAGCTTGTTCCTGTAAATCCTTTCAGTCACTCACCTGTCTACCTATGATACTTCTCCCTATTCTCTAGGCTTATCCTTTTACCATCCCAGTTCTGGGATGTCAGTCTTGATGCTTTTTTCTCTCTCCTTGTTTCCGGTAGTTACCTCACTCCTCCTGGTTTTACTGAGGATTTTGGTGTACTTCACTTTGAAGAGCTGGCTGAAATCCAGCCAGAAGCCTGGAGGGTTAAAACCTGCTCAAAAGATGAAGCAGGGAGAAACTGCTGGCTTGCTGGATCAAGTGGATGGCTTTGGGTTTTCCTAGTATGGAAGTAAGGAAAGAACTCGCAGAGGCCTTCTGAGTATGACTATTCAGTGGTACTGGTTGCTGCCAGGGAAGGTGTAGCACCTTCTCAATCTGCTCTGCAATGTGATTGCTGTCAGGTGACAAGCAGGTTTTCCCCTCTATATTTGCTGTGCTAAGGCAGTGGAATTGTGAAACAGGGTTAACAGCAGGTGCTTCATAGCTAACTGGAACAGGTTCTAGAAGCAAAGCCTAGTACCTGATTTTCATATGTAGGGAAACTGGAGAGCAATGTAAGTGCTAGCCTACCTGGAGTGAGGATGCTGAGCGGGAAGCTGCCAGCCCTGTGGGAATGCTGAGGAGGGTAGCTTCAGCCTAGACTGCACTCAGCTGCCTTTGATGCCGTGGAGCCACTGCTGAGGATTTATGCACCAAAAAGACCCTTAGAAAAGAAGTCCCTACAACATGTCTTTCAAAAGAATTATACTATTAACAAAAGACAGAGTCCCCCTCCCTGGCGCCTTTCTTTTTTTCTTTTTTTCTTTTTTTCTTTTTTTCTTTTTTCTTTTTTTCTTTTTTTTTCTTTTTTTCTTTTTTTCTTTTTTTCTTTTTTTCTTTTTCTTTTTTTTTTTCTATAATTGCTGGGATGTGGTGTTTTGTTTTGTTTTGTTTCCTTGTACAATGTGGAAGATCAGAATTTTTTTCCCTTTATCTAATATTATTCAGCTCAGGATCCCAGGAAAATATTTCTAATACCACAATATGCATGCGGCTTTTAAGAAAGTGTGCCAGATTGGGATTTGTTTGTAGGTTTTGTACAGTTGCTTCTCAATTACTTAAAACTGACCAGGATGGGAGGAGAAAGAAGGAATAACAGGCTGTTTTCTATATGTTATTCTTCCTTTTGGGATAAAACATATTTATTTCACCCTTGTTTTAGAGATCATTTTAGTATATGTGACTTATTACTTTGACTGCATACCCATACATTTTAATGAAAGTCTATTCATTAATTTTGCAGTGAAGTTTTCTTTTTGCACCGTGCCCTGAAGGTTTTTCCCACCCCTGTACATTCCTCTGAGTTTCTCTGGTGATTTAGAATCCTAATATATCTAGAGGGGCTGCTTGATGTTGTATTCATAGTAACATCTGCGAACAAAATGCAGCCTACAAGTTTCTGTACAAGTAAGCACTTTTAGGGCAGGTATATTATGTGCCTTTCTCTGTCCTTAAAGTGTAGATCACTTCCTTTTCAAATTGCTCATAGAGCTAGTTTCAGCAAACTAACTTTTATCTGTGCAATCAAATGCACAGTAGGAGACCCCCTTGCATACAGAAGTGGAAACCAAGCTCTCTTCTCCTTCTGGTACTTCCTAAAGATTACTTTAGATCAGTTTCTCAACTGTCTAAAGGCTTCTGATTTTTCTCTAATACATGGAACGTTGTTACCCTGTTAAGATACCTAAGGACAACTAAGGGGCACTTATCTTGTTCTTTGATTATCTGAATTTAAACTGATAAGCTGAATTTTGGCTCAGCTGTCAAGAGACAAATGTTTCAAGCCAGATGTAACCGTACTTACTGCATTCACACAGGACTAAATTTGGGCATGTTACAAATGTATCAAAAATGAGCAGAAAATCAAGAGGTGTTAAAAATAAAAAGGCCAATCATTTATTGATACAAAACGGCTACAGGAACTGGAGGCTAGGGTAATCCCAGCCTCACACAGCAAGCCAGAGCAATACTAATACCTATATGGGGGCCACCCCTCAGCGCTGTCAGTTGGTGAGGGAGAAGCCCCTCTGAGGGTGGCCAGTGTCTTTTATAGATTCAGTCCCCTCAGTGATTGGTCCGTTCTGGATCCTCCGCGTGATTGGTGCATTTCCTCAGCTCCCATTGGTCCTTACCGGGTGCTCTCTACACCAATCGTCTCTTCCCGCCATAACTTGATTGGTTAGTCGTATTCACCAATGAAGGCTCTAGGTTGCAATCCCTGAGTTGATTGGAGAGATGGTCCCTTTTTCTTTGTTATATTTTTCCTGGAAAGCTTATCACTATCAAAGTAACCGTAGGACTATAACCACACAAAGTTTCTATATCCATTTGAAACTATTCATAGCAATACTAGCTAACAAACAACAACATTACAACAGTAACAACTCATAACCCCACATAACCTTAGAGAACTACTTAAAAACGTACTTGGTTACAGATCCAATGGAAACTTAGGGGATACATGCTTACATACTTATACTTGTAATATACTTATGCTACTAGTAAAAAGAGTTTTAACTTTCTGTATCTATGACAGGCATACGTCATCTTCTCAAATAATTTGTGAAGTAAACTGATTTATGCTGAAGAGCAGAAAACCAAAGGCTAGGACCATGAGGAAGCTGTTCCATACATAGAACTTGGGAGAAAAGAACTCCTTGAAAGAGTTGATGCTCCGTGCCAGAGCTGCAGTATCAGTGTGCGGCCCTCACTGTGTCTCCATCCAGTAAATCTCTTCTCCAAGTTTGTCTTCCTCAACCTCTGTCCAAAACTGTTGTGCTTGGAGGAGGCTGTTTGACTGATGTTGTCAGCTGTCACAATACAGGTGTGCAGTGCCATCAGGAGCACGCTGTCTTAGAACAGCAATCTCTGCAGGTGCTACGAAGAGCTTAGCTCAGTATTTTCCTTCCAAATGTGTAGGGGTTGTATACTGGAACATGAAAGCCATCTGTTGCTCGAGGTGTCAACTCTACAAATAACTTAGAAAAAGGACTGCCATTCTGTTGCTGTAATTTAATACATTTCAGCTGCCTGTAAGACTTTTGTATCTTTGTGAGTTTGGGGGATTTTGACCTAGGTTAAGCCAGCTTTCTGTTCACATCTGCAGACAGGAATCTTTATTGATCTCTAGAAGCCACCTGACTGTGCAGGCAGTGCTGATAACATTCTGCTATTATATGTCTCTGCTCAAGGCTGGCTGCTAAGGAGTCTGTGTTAGCTAACAGTGCAGCACAATTAGTTGAACAGATTTGTAGCACAAACAGGTACCAAGAATGTTTCTTCTTTGCAAGGGTTCCACTGCACATGTACCACAGTGCACATCAAGGTGCAGCAGAACCTTGATGAGCTAATGGTTGAATGGCTGTGGAGCTGTGCTCTGAAAGTGCATTTCAGCTCCAGACTATAATCTTAGTGCACGTACCCATCTGCTCTTCAGTCAAGATGTATCTGACAAAAAAATGCTTTGCTACTTGAGATTGATTGAATAAGAAAAGCATTGATTTTTTTTCCTAGCTTCACAATGGTTCTGTAATTTCATCAGTGCATGGGCAACTGTGAACTGAGCATTACATGTGTGCTTTATCCTATGGAATCCTCTAAACTGGAGAAGATCTTTAAGATCATCAAGTCCAACTGTAAATTCAGCACTGCCAAATCCAATACTAAATGCCACATCCACGTTTTTACATACCTTCAGGGATGATGACTTATTTACTCCCCTGGGCAGCCTGTTCCAGTGCTTGACAATCTTTTTGGTGAAGACAATTTTCATAATGATCAACCTAAACCTCCTCTGGCATAGCTTGAGGCCATATCCTTTCATCCAATCACTTGTGACCTGAGAGAGGAGATCTACCTTCAGCTCTTTTTACAACATCCTTTCAAGTAGTTGTAGAGAATTTTAAGGTCCAACTGCAGCTCCCTCAGCCATTTCTCATCAGACTTGTCCTCCAGACCCTTTACCACATTTGTTGCCCTTCTCTGGGCACACTCCAGCATCTCAATATCTTGCAGTAAGAGGCCAAAAACCGAACACAATATTCAATGTATTTTGCCTTGCACCTGTGTAATTGAAGAAACTGTGATTCCCCAAGTGTCCTTATAGAATACACCTCTTCTTCCTCTTCCTATGCATCTTCAAGGTAGCATTTCAGTTATGTGATTTTAAGAATACCAAAATTTGTCTTGTTTTATAGAAATCTACTGGTTTCTGTGATGAATTTTGCCTTTCACACAGAAGCTGTTGACCACTCTCAGCTTTTCTGTATAGATATGCACTCTTTGTTTCAGTCCTGCCGTAGATGCATTTCTGGGTATCCTTTCTAGAGTTAATCTGGGGAAAGCTTAACTCAGGAGAAGATTACATGACTGTTTCAATAAGGCAAGTGTACTTATTTCTTCAGGACCACTGACGTTCATGTTCAGACTTAATAATGCCAGCAGTAATGAAAATTCATAATGAATTTTTCAATTCAACATCTAAAAATGTTTTCAGTCTGTGGTCCTTCCTGGCTGAATAACCATTAAAAAAACTGAGGCAAAAACCCATTGGTTTTTCTTGTATGTTCACTCCACTGAGTGTCCCAAAAGATTCTCAGGAAAAGTCCAAGTAATTGTTTAAGCATTCAGCAAAACCCTCAAAAAGTATTGACATGACATGGAGTACTCTGTAGGGATTTGGACTGTAAATCCTGCCTACATGAACTGGTTGCTGTCTCTATAATCCAGCTTGAGTGAACTGGTAGATAGGCAGTATTAATAAGTGCCCTAGTTTAGGGCAAATCTGGGAGAAAACCTCCAAAGTGATTCCTCCAGAAAGCAAATTCAAGCTGCCCATCCCCCAGCTGGTTCATGAGAAAGATTTCCTCAGAGAGAAGCGGAAAATAACCTGTTTATTCAACAGGCAAAGCACTCCCCAGCACAAAAAATGACCAATACTAAACAACAAAACCTCTGACTGCTCCGAAGAGAAAACAAATTCAGACGGCCCCTTTCATGGGTTGCAGTTCAGCTCACTCAGTGTATTACCAGCCCCTCTGGCTCTGGAAAATGCCATGGCCTGGGCCAGACCCTGGTGGGCCACAGTTGTGGGCTCCCAGTGCCCTTCTGGGTTCTCAGTTCAGAGCAGGTTCAAAACAGTACCAAGAAAAAGAAAAAAAATACAGTCCAGGGAACTTCTCTGCCTCATCTAGCTAAAAACTAACTCAAAAACAAAGGTGTGCTTTCTCCTGCTGTGCACTGCAGACAGCACAGTCCAGGAGAGGGATGTGGGGGAGCAATCTCTGATAACAGACTCTGCACTTCTACTCTTTCCCTTCACTCTCAGAATCAGTCTTAAAGTTGCAGAACTCAACTTCCAGCACAAACAGAACAGACAATTGGGGATACAAGCATCATACAGTCACCCTCAGACAATAAGAAGGAACAGAGCAGTGTTCGTGCATATGTGTCTTGTTTTCAGCCATGAACAGGGTTAATTTTTCAAAGCAGTAGTGAGAGTTGAGAGCCTGGAACCCTGTGGGCATGGCCAGGAACCTAATGTTATTCCATATGATTTTAGATCATTGCCAGGGGTGGGGAAATCTCTCTCTTGCTTCCTGGAAGAAAGGAGGTCCCTTTTGAGAGCTGGAAAAGAGTGTTGGGTGGAGGGTCTGCCTGTCATTGTTTCATTGTCCCAGGCCTGGAGAGTATTTTGTGTGTAAAACACACCCTCTTTGTATACTTTTGATATTAGTATTGTTGTATTGTTGCTGTTATATTCTTATCTCATCGTTGTTTCCAGTACGTTTTTCTTATCTCAGCCTGTGATCTCTGCCTTTTGTGTTTTTACCTGGAGGAAAAGGGAAAGACATGGGAGTGGGAGCACTAAATTGGGGAATACCACTCCTAAACCATAACAATAAGCTAAAACTGATCTGCTAAAATCACTGTGGATCCAGCTGTAGATGTCTGTCACATTAGAAACTCAAGTGTTGCCATTTTATCCAATCTGACAATGACATGCTAGGAGCTACTCAAAAACTATCTTAATTGACCACTGTCATTTAGTTACAGTTTTTGTAGGAAGAGAAAATATGATTGCTTTCTGTAGATAGACCCATTGGGTGGAAAAAAAAAAAAAATCTTACAAACATCAGTAATGTGAATTAGAGGTCAAAGACTAAAGTAAAAATGTCAATTGTAACTTTTTGACTGTTACTGTTTTTCCAACAAATAATGATAGTGTTCCAACCAAATGACAAAAAAATGTTAATACTCATGGAATGGAGTACAATTTTTAAACTAGTGCAAAGATCATAAGAATGTAAGGATTATTGTCAGAATATCTGATTTATGGCTAGTCAGTATAAAAAAAGACAGGTTAGGAGACAGGAAAATTAATACATTATAGTCAAAGACGCATCAACCCTGAACAAAAGTTGATAATGGAGACAATTGCAAAGACAAGAAGTCTTAGGGTACTGATTGATTGGAGAAACCACTCAGGCATATCTTTGCAGAGGTTGAATCAGAAATTTTTAGCTGAAAGAAGGGAGAGGAATAGGAAACACAAGACTTCTCATATGTTTCATGGGAACAATTTAGTTTACAGGATAGTGGAGAAGAATTGTGGGATTACATGTACAGAAGACAAATATATTTTGTCATTATATCAATTGGGCAGCAGATATTTTTGCTGTCTTGAAGCTTAGTTGTTTTATAATAGATTGACTTACACAAACAACTCCTGAACAAGGTTTTTATCTGCTGTGATGAGCTCAATGCTGTTCTGTTTGGAGTAAATAGCATCTTGTTCTAAGAGATACAGTTCTTGCACTGTATAAGCACTGTTTAGCAGTAATGAAAACTTTATTATTAACACTATTTCAGCACAAATGCAGAGTATAGCCTCAAACAAGAAAACCAACTCTATCACAGCCAAAGCCAGTAGACTGGGGTATGAAAAGGAACTGATTACTGAGAAAAGCTTTATGCAACCACATCCTTATCATGGTTAAGAGATAATTAAAGGCCATACTATCCCCCCAGACACACCAAAAGAAGGAATCACACCTAAGAGGTATCTGGTGCCTCTTTCCATAACGAAGTATGAGTCCTCTTACTGCAAAGCCATCTGACCTGCTATCATGGGTTTTTTTTGTGGGTATTATGCACTATAAAAATGTGTGTATGATATTCAGTAAAGTGTCCATTTTTCAGGCCTAGATGTGTTCCTCAAATTCATGCTATTTGGAGGGCGAAAAAGTCAGCTAATCTTCTAGCATCAGTTACTTAATTCTCTGTCTGTTCTCTCTTGCTAGTTTGACTAAAATGCAAATAGATTTATCTGAATTCAGGAGTACTGGCTATCTTCTGTTCCCATGAAACTTTTCCAGGCTTTAATGTGGGCTCACTTCTCAAGTGGCCTAAAAAGAAGCATCTTTCTATGTGCTGCCCTTTGCTAATAGCAGCAGTTTACTCCACCAGGTTTACACAACCTTTCTCTTGAGTGATGCCTGCCTGGTCGTGTGTCTCCTGAGCAGCTGTTTTAAGCAAAGCAGGCCTTGACCAAATCAGACAATGAAATGTACAATGCTAGCAGGAGGTCAATCAGTTGAGATGATTATATGCACTATTTTCTGCAACCTTTCTTCTGGTTCTAAAAAGCAGCATTTCTTTTGCATTTGTCTGCCTTTCCTTCCTCAAGCTACTTGCAAGAAACTCAGGCTTCTTGATTTTTCAGTTCTGAATATCCTTTAAGTCAAAATAGTTGTACAACACATAGCACAGAGAAAAGAGGAAATTATATCATGGAAGTATGTCAGTAAAAGTGGAGTGAGGATTGGTTATGAAGCTTATCTGCACTTGAATCCCTAAGTACTGATAAAGGTACTGTGAAGCTGTATTCCTTGTTTTGGATACATTCCCAGAGTGACTACTGTAAAGTGAGACAATTCAAGCCTTTCATCCAGACGGGGTTTTTATGGGCTTTGCATTTTCTGTGTTGATGGAATCAGTGTAAGGCTTTTCCATTATATTAACTGGGTCTTTGGACATTCATGTTTTATTTTCTGCCTCTCCCCTTGTCACACTCAAGTACCATTTCCATGTATGAACTCATTACAATTCTACCAGGTAGAAGCCTCTGATAGGAAAATATTTAGCAGTACTGTCCAACAAGTCCCATAAATTTAAATGAGTAAGATTGCAAAAATGCAAAAACCCAGCACTTTTTCAAAAGAACAGGGCTTTTACTCCAAGGTATTTTTCACTTCCTAACTAAGTTTCAAGTGCTGCAAAATACAATAAAATTGCCTTCTCCTTCTGTTTCTAAAAGCTCCATAATGATCTATATACACATTCTTTCGCCTAGTGTTTATTTTATGAAGTCTTACAAGCTTCTACAAACCTATTTATGTCACTAGGCTCTAACTGAAGAGTGCATAGGTTGTAAATATGAAGTATAAGTGAACTCCTGGTTTCAGCTTCATAGATGACTTTTTCGTTCTCTACCTGGTGAGAGGAAATGAAAAATCATATTTAATGATTGGCTGTCAGTGGAGACTTCAAAGCTTTCTTTTCTTTTTAAAAAATCTGTTGTTACAAGTGAGTGTCAAATAGTCTTGAAGAGAGCTGTAAAAGAGAAAAGGCAATCACTAACACTACAAAACTTTAGGTTTGAAAATAACTTCTATGCCTATGGGACTGAGGGACTGAAAGTAAAACATGGTATTCCTGGGCCTGAAACTCATGTTATGTGGCTTTTTCTATATTTTTGTTAATAAATAATTTTCTTCACAAGTAACTATTAAGACAGAATAATAACCCAAGGCTTATTTTACTTGGGAACTTGAAGCTGAGTGTTCTTAAGGTGTTTGGAAGCCTGAAATGAAACCAAAAAAGATAAATCCTAAGTATCAGTATTAACAAGGTACAGCATGAACCATATGTTATATTTTGTCTAAAATACTTGCCTTTTTAAAAAAAACAAAGTATTTTTACTATCTTGTGGTGGTGCATTATTTTTAGTTTATTATGATTTCATATTTGTTGTAATAACTCAGTTTTGCGTACCCCATTTTCCTTCTTTATGTGCCCTTAATTTAGTTCTATGTACCCCTATCCCCCTCATTAGTATTCCTTTGTCTCCTTCAGTTGCTTTAAGTTATGCGTGCACCTGTTATGTTATGTGACTTTCAGTTATCTGTCTATTATCTTTCCCACCTTGTGTAAACCCATCCCACACATCCTGGATTGGTTTCTGTTAGTTTTACCCACGGATGCAACACCCTAGATACAGACCCTAATTGGTTGTTTCAAATTTACTGCTCCCTTTACCCCTCCCCTAAGCTTGTTGTATAAAACCCACTGCCCGAGCCCTGCTCAGGGCTTCTTGGGGTGTTGTCTTTTAGTTCCTCATCTCCTTAATAAACCTCTTCAGTTCACCCCAAGACCCGTCTCGCCTCCACTCCATCTCTGCTTCCGAAATAGACACTGCCGAGAACATCGGAGTCCCCAGGGGGGAAGGTGTCGCACCCCTGGCCGCTGTGTGCCCTGGGACTGAAGAGAGTCACACACCGCTACACTATCTTGTTTTCACCATAATTTGGAGGTATGCCCATACTATGTAGACTCAATTGTAAACTACATAATTTCTCAATTAAATGCAGTCAAAATGTATCCTTAAAAACAGATTTTATGGGGATACAAGAAAATTAGTGTAAATCTGTGCTTTTAATTCAAAAACATTGGTGCATGTTTGAAGCTCTGAAATACTAAAAACATATGTTAGACAGTTTTGGTGTTATCTTAACTTCAGCTTTTTGTTTATCTGACCTGTGAGTTTTTCCATTATATATCATTAATTGCACAACTCCATGTTCTTGAATTGGATGAGAGCACTCTGCCCTTTGGACTAATTGGTCTGACCTTCAGTAAGGACTTCACAGAACCGCATAATTGTTAGGGCTGGAAGGACCCTCTGTAGATCATCTAGTCCAACCTCCTGCCAAGACAGGGTCACCCAGTGCAGGTTACAGAGGAACATGCTGTAAATCCCTGCTCATTGCACAGCAAGTTTATTTAAAGGTGGCCTAAAGTACTGCTCTTCCCTGAGGTGGCACAAAAGAGAACTTGACAGAAGTTCTTGGGAGGTCAAAAAACAAGTTTCACTGGCAAACATTAGAAGATCGGGAGCTGGCAAAATTTCAAGCAAAATTTCAATCAAAATCAAGCATTTCACAATGAATTGATTTAGCATACTCTCACCTAATCTTGAAATCTCAATGAGGATCATTTGGGCAAACTTCAGTCCATTTCCCTGCATTTTTTGTCGTCCCATTCACTTTTATTGTTTTCACTTGGTTTAGGAATTTTCTCCTTTTTTTTAGCATTTCATTTTGTCAAATTCTTTTATCATGTCTCTGTGTACCATTCTTTCCTGTTTTCAGGATTTTAATTGGAGTAACTTTTGCCTGATTTGGTCCTTTCCACTTCACCTAATTTCATCTCAGTCCATTTGGTTGAAGTCACTCCATTTTCAAATCTTCTGTTTTTTTTTTCAATTGCATTTTATTTGATCTCCTTTCCAGAGTGTTTGTTAGACCTTGTTCTCTGATTTCAAGATTTCAGTCCCTTTCCTGAAAGGAAGAATTTCCTTTTAATGAGCTTACTGGCTAGAATAAAATGACCTGTACTCCAAGCATTTAACCACTGAGATGAGAGAAATGTGACTGTAGGATAACCATGGCAAAATGCCAGTGGAAATTACTGTGTTTGAGTAAATACTGCTAGAAGACCACCAGTTGGTTAGAAGGCTGATAGCAGTTAAAGTCACAGAATGATGTGTTTGTATCATTTTAGCACACCTATAGCTAAGGATTATTAAAATCAAATAATATCTCTATTGAGATGGTGATGGAGAGTCAAACAAAAGCAGTGATAAAGCTTTAGTTAAACTAATTATATACTCCTCTAAAATTTCCTGACTTTGTTGTGTTTTCAAGCCTATGATTGGAGGATCAGAATGTTTATGTACTTCCACGTATGAGGAAAAAAGAAAGCAGCATTGTTTAAAAAGCTCCTTCAGATGGATTATGTGGTTTTTTGTTTCCACTGACGCATAGAAGAATTCCTATGGATCTTGTTTTTAAAATTATATTTTAATAAACTTACAGCTGTAATTTAAAAGAAACTGGCAAGTTCTAACTAGTTTTTCAATATTTATTTCAGCAATGTTATTGATGTAATTGGAGCAATCTCTTAAATATTGAGATATAGTGGTTTCTATAGCTGTATGTAAGCACAAGTCTTATAAATCTGACTGGAACATAAGAAAGTGGAATCCATTGATATGAATTATCACATGTCTGAATTCCTTGCAGTTCTTTGCATCCTTCAAGATTATTCAAAATAGCAAATTGATAATGACAGCAATAGCTGAGATATTGATCATGGTGTATTAGCAATTAATATTTTTTTTGCTCAAGCACACCATTTAGAAAGACATGTGCACGGTTTAGAAAGCTAGTTCTGTCTACTCAGACATGAGATTTTGTGATACCCTTCCAAATCATAATCAAACAACTGTGTTGCCCCTAATGAAGTAATAAACTTCTGTAATTTATTTCATTCCTTTCTGTTTTATGTAATTTAACATGTGAGGGTATTTGATCTCGTTCATAGAATGTATGTCAGGGATGGAACACCTCCATATAGGCAAACAACATTCTGGCAGTAATCTAAAGCCTACATGAAATGCTTCTGGTGTGATTCTTGAGGTGTCCAGTGCAGGGCCAGAAGTTGGATTCAATGGTCCTGGTGGATCCCTTCTGACTCAGCATATCCTGTGTTTCTATGGTACTAAGCAATTACACCATCATTCAAATTTCTTAATTCCTTCATTCATTTGTTCTTCATTTTCACTCATCCCCTTAAATTGTGACCTGAATTACTGCTTGATCTGATCACTGACAAATTTGAACCTTAAATTTGCAATTAACATCCCAAAGAGTCAGTAGAATCGTCCCAGAAAAAAAACCCCAACCAAAACCAAACCAAAACAAAAGCAAACCCAAAAAACCCCCACAAAACCCAAAAAAAGTCTTGTAAGTCATGTGAGATGTGAGTGACTTGGCTTTTTTAAATTCTTTTTAATCAAAAGGAAAATAAAACTTACCTCCCACACTCCTACAACTTACTTTGTACTCAGAATTATTTAGAGAGTGCAGGAAATCTCAAATTTGTCTTTTCTGGGAGGTTTCTGAAAACAAAATCATTTCTGCTATACACAGTCTTGGAAGGATATTCAGCAACTGTACATATTGTGTGGAAATAAAACAGGATTTTGTTTTGTCTAAAAAATTGACATGTCTCTAAATTTGCATCACGAATATTCTAATTAGGCTGAGCAGAAAAGGCTAGCTTATACACTGTAGAAATAGAATGTTTAGTCTAAATCCTATTCAAGGTTATAATGCATTAATTTGCCCTTAATCTAAGGTTATTCAGCTGCTTCACAAGACTATGGATGAGATGGACAAATATCCTCTTGTTATTAAGCACTTACCTGGCACCCAAATCCTTTCCTTTGCCTGGGGAAGACTAAATTCCTCACGGTGTTAGAGTTTGCAGCAGAAGATTCCTGGGGTGCCTTTTCTTGGTGAGTACCGCACTCTTGACAGAACTGGTGAGCTCCATCAGCCTGGAGAGCCAAGGGACTTGCAAGCAGAAATTCATCTCACACAGGCCACTGCTCTTGTCCTGCCCATCCTGCAATGGGCCATGCTTGCCCCTTGCAGTCCAGAAGTCACCTAGGCATTAACACAGCTCTGCTGAGGCAAGATGTTTTAGTCTGGGCACAAAGCCATGCTAAATTGGATCTATAGCTTCCAGGCCACTGCTGGCCTGTGTCTGTGAGCTCAGAA
Source organism: Prinia subflava (assembly GCF_021018805.1). Taxonomy (NCBI): domain Eukaryota; kingdom Metazoa; phylum Chordata; class Aves; order Passeriformes; family Cisticolidae; genus Prinia; species Prinia subflava. The sequence goes on along the minus strand of NC_086247.1, from coordinate 41,698,051 downwards.
TGCTGGTAGAGGAGCTCTCAGATGTCTTCAGGGAATGTGTTGGGTAGATTTATGTTTCTCTGGACCCCATGGAGAAGAGAGGCATCCTGTTAGACAAGCATATAATGCTGTCCCCCAATAAAGCACAGCAGGGGAGAAAAACACAGCCTCTTAGGTCAGTCCTGATTACTCCAATGTCCAGTCCAAAATCCTTCAATTTCTTGGGATGTTTCACAGTCATTGCCAAATTCATACTCCTTGTTGCCAAATTAGAGGGCAAAGCTGTGATGTGGACAGGGTTTCCCAGCTCTTTTGCTTGACCCAGATCCATTTAGAGGTGGCTGATTGCACAGAGAAAAACCAAGCTCATTCAGTGATGTAACATTCAGAGCTGCTGGTGAGGAGTGTTAGGTGTTTCACATCAAGTGGGAAAGCTTCATTTAGAGATTAGGAATAAGCCTCAACCTGGAACACCTTGTGGTTTTAATAGACTGCACACTTCATATGATATGGCAGAGCTGCAAACAGAAATTTAAATAATAAAGATGCTAGAAACACATTTGTAATTTTCTGTGTTGATATATGATACCCAGCATTCTTTTTATTTTACTGAAACAAAAAAATAGTCTATAATATTAGGAAAAGAATTAGGAAGAAGAGAAGATTAGCAGTTGTTTCTCTGAAACAGGTATCTATAGCTGAGTGGTAAATCCATTCCTTTCCATTATGCCAAGTCCAGTTAATTACCCAGGGAGAAATCCTGCAACAGATGTTTTAACTTATATCAATTTAGCACATTGCTGCAAGGCTTTCACGCAAATTTTCAGTGTTTTGAGAACATTGCAGGGCTTGACTAAAAGCTCAATGTGGCCTTTCTTAGACAATTTAATAGCAAATACTGACAGGAATGTTTGCCTTAAAATAGTTCAATACAAATAGCTCTGTAGCAGCCCACGTGACAGCCCAGTCCTTTGAAGTCATTAAACTTGGTAACCATGTCATTCCTTTTGCCTTTAGTAAGGTAAGGACTGCACCATCAACTCCTTTGTGAAACTGTCCATGAATATAAAGTACCTGACACTTCTGACATGTTCAAAATCGCCTATGGAGCTTAACACCCTGCAGCACCACTTAAATCTTGGGAGCTGCCATTCTTTTAAACTCTTTCCCACCATCAGGAAACTGTCCCTCACATGGTGGTGTGGCTAATTCACAAGTTCCAAATGCAGCTTTGAAACAAGCAGCAGATTGAAGCCAAATAGAACAGTGAACACTGAAGGTAGTTGGAGGAAAAGAAATATATCTGTTTGTTTTAGTGTTGAAAAAGAAAAAAATTAGTTTTACATGCAAAAATGCTCTCAAGTGCTATTTGATCACAGACCTAAGGCACTACTGCAAAGTGGTGTAGTATCTCAGGCAAAATGATTTATCTGTCTCTAGCTACACACTTAACATCTGAAGGAAGGGGAAATGTTATTAAAACAAAAAATTATAGTTTCCTCTTAAGCTGCTTGGCTCAAAATTCTTTTGTCACTGTCATGAATCCATGCAGTCCTTTTCTCCTCTGACCTGCATTTACAGTTTTTTAGAAATGAGACAGTCAGCTGTTTATGCTAAGCAGACATGACTCTGCAAAAACCACCTTACAAAGTTTATACAATGTATTGGGAGTTAAGCATCTGTTAAAGCAGGATATCTGTAAGAACTTGAAGAATCCTAGTTAGAAGAAAGTGAGTTTTTCTTTTCTTTTATAGTGCCTGGTGGCTGTCTGCTCTTGAAGGGTCATAGATCCAGCCAACGCATTCCAATAAAATGTTTTTCTAAAAGCTTTTAAATTCCTGAGCCCCAAAACTTGTTGTAAGGCAAGAGCTGTAATGAACTCTGTCTGACAAGTTGATGGCAGAGGAAAAATAAAAATTATCTGGTTCATGCTTGATATTTGCAGTCCTCAGTAACACACCTGGCACTAAGTCACCCATAGAAATAAAGACTTCATGTTTATTTATACAGGCTTGACCTGGGATATGAGCATCCCTTGTTTCAGTGCTGCAGCTTATAACTGACTCTTATAAAAAGTTGAGGATATGGTTCAGGGAAAATGGATATGCATACAGGTGAAATTGGCTCAGTAGTCCCAGATAGTACAATCATACTATGAAATAAAAAATTTAGATGGATGTTCAGATTTAGAAAGTTATAGACAGTTAATAAAAATGTTATTTTTAATGACAAGGAAAAATCCAGAATATTTGCTGTAAAGTGGAATTTTTTTTTTTTTAATTTTTCTCAAAACATGAAGCTGCATGTAATTTTGAACAACCTATTCTTTTGAGCCTACAGTCTGGCTGCACAATTGTTACACAGGAAAGGTAGGACTGCTATGCTCTAGGAGAAAAAGAGCACCAGGCTTCATACTGTGAAAAATTTTTGTCGAAGCACCAAATGCGGCTTGGCGGCAAATTCCATCTGAAAAGGAAAGGTGTAGTTACATTTTCTTAGGCATGGAAGAATAAGCTGGTTTGATTCAGTTATGATCCACCTTTGAATTTCTATTTCCTTAGGCAAATAAACTGGAGAGGGGATAGAGGTGAAATTTTGGACAATCTGTTTGCATGAATGAAATAAGCCAGCCCTTGGTGGGTACAATACCTTTCAAACAAAATGTTACCAGACTTGTCATATTCAGAATTTTAGTTTCAACTACTTCTGTGTTACAGAAGTAATACAACAACTTGTGAACTGTGTAATTTTTCCATATTTTGGAATTTAATGTAAGCACTGTAAGCATTTTTTCCCAAGGTGTGAAATTTATTGATGTTTTCATCAGGGTACCTGAAGTTGGAAGGAGCCTTTGGGGTCACATAGTCCAATTCGTGGTTCTCCATTAACAGGTTATGGAGGCAGAAGACAAGTAGGAAGAAATTATTAAGTAAAGCAAGAACAGTAGGAAAATTAAGCATATTGGGGAGTGGAAGCAGAGTTTGAAGGCTAGAAAAACACAGCTCTCTGTCCCTCATATGGGTTGCACACTAAGGAGAGGAAAATCCATCTCTTAATGCCAGGCAACTCTCAGAGCTTTTTGCATCACTAGAGAAGAGAGGAAAGATTAGATGGCCAGCCTCACTTTTAGCCAAAAGGATGATGATCCTAAAATAGCTTTGAACTGATAAGCACAGTCAGCAATTTTTTTTCTTGTCTGTTTTTCTCTCTGTTTTTAAGTGAGCATTCTTAGTGTTTGAAAGCATGAAAACTTATAAAATGATAATTTATAAAATTATTTACAAAATCATAATTAAATACAGCCTGGTGAAAGATTGGGTGATGCTCATCACAGAGTTAACATCATCAGGAAGTTAGAAGCAATCAGATGTGTACAAGAAAATTCAGTCCCTCTGACTATGGGTTACCAAAAGGCTGGATCTCAGTGTCTAGGCTGCTGGTAAAAATTGCATGCTGACCTCCTTGCTGTTACACATGGTGAGAAGCAGCACACTAGGGCACATGCAGAGGTGGGAGAGGCAAGGCCTGGTAAAAGCAGCTATACTTTTATTGCCTGTGATTCAGAGGTGTTGATGGGTTGAGGAACTTTGCCTCTTTGGAACAGGTAACAATTTGAGCACAACCTTACAACCAGGCAGAGGAAAAATGGGTGGGAAAATGCAAACACATTGTTGAAAACTGATGTCTTTCCTCATACTAATAGTTTGAAGCAGGATATGAGGTAACTAAGTGTTGTCTTGGACCCTGATTTTTAACATCTAAGACTAGGTTTGCATTCATGGAGAAATGAAGGGACATGTAACACATTGTTAGCATTAGTAAGTGTACTAGGCTGCTCTTATGGGTTTCAACAGTAATACAATGTTTTCCAGCTGTAGATAAAAATGCATCTAATGCTCATGATTTGCTCTGTCATGTGAAATACAGGTGAAACTTGACATCCTGCTGTGGTTGTTCATCTTGTAATGTCATTCTCCTGGAAACATTGCAAGGATTTTTACCTGTTTCTTGGAAGCCAGAGCATAAAAAAGATCAGTTATTCATTATGCATATGATTATTGCATAGCTGGGGCAAAATATAGAGTAGTGATTGATATTTCTACTAGAAGATAAATATATATAAACCTTTCTGTTCAAGGGGAGGTGACAAACACAGGAATGTTTGGGGATTGTAAATCGAAAGACACAGAAGCTGGGGACCTGCCAAAATATGCATTACATGCCTAAATATTCAGTATGACTACATCTTATTGCCACTTTTATTTAGACTAAATACACAAATTTATATGGAGTTAAGAAAATACCTAAGTAAGAGTTACAGCAATTTATAAAAGTATTTTTGTCCTCCATGTTATGCTAATACACGTTTTTTTAAAAGTGAGTCTTTTCAAAGGAGCAAAAATGCTTAAAGGTTTGAGTGTTTATAATACTGTTGTATTGTTTTACATTAATCTAAAAATTAGTCAGGTAAATTTTTATAATCTTCCTTCTGAACTGAGCTATATTTTGGTTGGCAAACAGAGATGAACAGGTGAAGATCTCCTTCCCATTATGCACCATATGCAAGAATTTGTCTAAATGCAGTCTTCAAATTAGACCTAATAACTTTCTCATACAGTTTCACTGTCATTTTTGAATATATAGAAGCTTAGGAAGAACAGTTTAAATAAATCAGGATTTGTGTCAGAATAGTAGAAACACCAGATAGTTGTACTCAGTGCTATGTTCAAGATGTCTTTTCATGAATCAGGTGTTTTTAATCCAATTTTTTACCCATACTGTTTTCAAAGATCAGTTAGAAATTCAATTATTCTTAAACATTAAAAATTGACTCTTAAAAAGTTAATTCAGAAGCTGAAAAAAAAAAAAAAACCTTTCAGTACCTGTCGTGTCACTAAGCTGGATTCATTACTGCAATTTTTACAGTCCATTTTTATATCAGTGCAAGTTCCATTGAGATTTCTATTCTAAAACTGGAGCAGTAAGTCAGAGCAGTAGCTCGTGTTTCTTGTAGGAAAATAATAAATGTCCAACCAGAAATCTCTGGAGAGTTTAAGTTGAATGATCTTTAAATAATTCTTCCCTGGCAGGTCATGTAGAACACATTTAGAGCCAAGGACTTCAGGGGTTTCCATTCTCCTTACGTGACCTAGGTTTTTTAGGTAAAATATGTTACTGTAATCAGTTCATTGAACAACTAAATGCTGAGGTGTTGGGGGTTAGATTTGGTTTTTTTTCTTCTCACAGAATTTTTTTCCCATAAGTTTCCAAGAAGCCTTAATGACTACTTAGTCAGAACAAAAAGAGTGCTTGAGGGATATGGCAGCACGAAGCTACACCTATTGTTTTTGAGTCCCTGGGAGTGTCCTTCAGAGGGGAGAGATGATGAGCCTTGGGGAAGGCAAAAAAGACAGATCTGGGGGAGGGGGAGGCACTCTTGCTCTCAGCGCCGAGGAGGACGGTCAGGCTGCACTCTGCCTCTGCCTCGTCCTGGGAAATCTATCGTTATCTGTTCGTGTACCCGGGACTCCTGAACTCGCTTTCTCCAGCCTCTCCCCCCACCGCCGCTGCTTCTTCGGACCTTTGAGGCTCTCCTGCTACTCTGTAGCCCTGCACTGCCCAGCCCTGCCGGGACACCCCTGCTGTTCCAGCTGCCAGCGCAGAGCTCCTCATCTGATCCACCAGCCCGGGACTTTTCCTTCCTTCCAGTTCGGCCTCTCGGAGTCCTGCAGGGGCATCCAGATCAAACTGCTCTGGGCTTTTGTAAAAGAAAGCCCTCAAGGTTCTTGGTTCTGTTTATTATTGATGCTGTAGTTGTTGTTTGTTTGTCGTTTTGTCATATATATATATTAGTAAAGAACTGTTATTCCTACCCCCATAACTCTGCCTGAAAGCTCCTTTAATTTTCCTTTTAATTGGAATAATTTGGAGGGAAGGGGATTTGAATTCTCCATCTCTAGGGAGGTCCTGCCCCTTCCTAGCAGATATCTGTCTTTAAACCAAGACAGATTATTGGCGCCCACTGTGGGGCTTGAGGGCATTGAGAGGAAAAGGAATAACAGTTCTTAAGTGACCTTGTGCACTGGGTATAGAAACCTCCCTAAATAGCATCATGTGGTCTAGCTTACCTTGGTTTGGGTGGCATGTGGTTGTGGCTGTGTTTCTCCCATTTGCAGGCCCTTATTTAAACATGGGCCCTATAACTAAGGCTACTGTGGCTGTTATCCAGTTTGCACTATGGGTTAATAAGGTGAGGAATTCATGGATTTTTAACTTCCTCTGGAAGGCAGGCACATGGATACATGGCTATCACACTCTAAGTGTTTGTTTGTGGGGTTACTTTAACAATGGTACCTATTGTGAGGAAATGACACCAGGGGAAATTTTTTCCCAACCCTTTACTCAGCTCTTTGGGTCTATTCCACCAGTTTTTGAAGGGTTTAAATCTTCTCTGAATGCTAATGATATCATACAATGGCTAGTATTGCTCACAGGCCTATTCTATTTAATATTCCGAGATAAGGGGAGATTGGCCTGGATAACCACCCTGATACCTACCCCAGAGAATAAAGATACTGCCCTAGAGACTGAGGGTGCTGCCATGGAGCCTGACACTGCCCCACAGACTAAAGATGCTGCCCCACCACCTGACCCTGACATAAAGCCCACCTCAGGAATGAACCACCCAGATTGGGTGGGAGTCCTGGTGAAGGAGATGGGCAAGATGCTGAAGGAGCACACTTCCCTAGTGGTGGCCTCATTAGCCCCAGCTGCTGGCAAACCCTCCCCCTGCCCTGAAGAGGAAGAGTCTGAAGGTGCAGCAGTGGAACCCACTGACGTTACAACTGTCCAGGTTCCAGCTGAACCACAGGGGCAGTCACAGCCAGCAGCAGTTGCCCCTGTGGAAAGGAAGAAATATAAGGTGAAATCAGAGCACCCAAGTGATAAGGATAAAAAAGGAAGGCCCTCACAACCCACAGGGGAGCCAGAAGTTGAGATCATCACCGAGTCCCTGTCATATGAAAATCTCCGTACTCTGCAAAAAGATGTTGCACGACGGGGACGTGAGCCTTATACAGCCTGGTTACTTAGGGTCTGGGACCTTATGGGTAGAGGTGTGCAACTGGATGGTGGTGAGGCAAGGAATATGGGACCCTTGACCCAAGACTCAGGTGTGAATCAGGTATTTGTAAAAGAGCAAGGACCCCTTCACCTCTGGGACCGGCTTTTAATGAGTGTAAGGGAGAGGTTTGTCCACAGAGACAGAATGCAGGAGCACCACCTTAGCATGCGCTGGAAGACTGTTGAGGAAGGGATCCAACAGCTGAGAGAAGTGGCAATACTGGAGGTGGTTTTTGGGAGGGATGGACAGCATAACAATGACCCTGACAATGTCAGGTGCACAGGGCAAATGTTGTGGAATCTGGCAACTAAAGGGCCATCTGAATATAAAACATTCATGTCAATGATTAATGCTGATACCAGCCGAGTGACTGTAGGTTCTGTAGCCAGCAAGCTTAGAAATTTTGACAGTATGATCAGTGGCCCAATACAGACTCAGGTCTCTGCCGTGGTTAAAGAACTCCAAGAGGAGATAAGGGAGGTGAGGGAGGAGATGAGGAGGAACAGTTCCCATGTGGCACCGGTGCGAGCCACAGGCCCCAGAGTCAGAACCCAACGTCCTTCAGCTAGAGAGAGAGAGTACATCCCAAGAGCTGACCTGTGGTCCTTCCTGCGTGACCATGGGGAAGACATGGGAAGGTGGGATGGGAAACCCACTTCTGCCCTAGCAGCACGGGTGCGTGAGCTCAAAGAGAGAAACACTAACCGGGGGGGTTCCACTAGAATGAAGGTAGCCTCAGCCTCCCATGACCAGGCTGTCAGGTATTACAGAAATGAGGATGCTCTGTCAGACCCCCTTGAAGGAACCTCTACTATGTATACACAGGAAGAGAGTAGTAACCGGTGCTAGAGGGGCCCTGCCTCTAGCCAGGAAGAGGCACGGGAAAACCGAGTCTTTTGGACTGTGTGGGTTCTATGGCCTGGCACATCAGAGCCACAGAAATATAAATCTTTGGTTGACACCGGTTCTCAGTGTACCCTAATGCCGTCAGAACATGAGGGAGCAGAACCTATTTCCATTGCCGGGGTGACAGGGGGATCACAAGAATTGACTCAGTTAGAAGCCGAGGTGAGCCTGACCGGGAAGGAGTGGCAGAAACATCCGGTTGTGACTGGCCCAAAGGCTCCGTGTATTCTGGGCATAGACTATCTCAGGAATGGCTATTACAAAGACCCTAAGGGGTTCAGATGGGCTTTTGGAATAGCTGCTGTGGAGGCAGAGGGCATTAAGAAATTGAACACCTTGCCTGGATTATCAGAGAACCCATCTGCAGTAGGACTCCTGAAGGTAGAAGAGCAACGAGTACCTGTTGCCACCTCGACAGTGCATCGCCGGCAGTATCGGACGAATCGAGATGCTGTGATCCCCATTCACAAGATGATCCGAGAGCTGGAGAGCCAAGGGGTGGTCAGTAAAACCCACTCACCCTTCAACAGCCCCATTTGGCCTGTGCGCAAGTCTGACGGAGAATGGAGACTGACTGTGGACTATCGTGGCTTGAATGAAGTGACTCCACCGCTGAGCGCCGCTGTGCCGGACATGCTGGAACTCCAGTACGAGCTGGAGTCCAAAGCAGCGAAGTGGTACGCCACAATCGACATTGCTAATGCGTTTTTCTCCATTCCTCTGGCTGCAGAATGTAGGCCTCAGTTTGCTTTCACCTGGAGGGGCGTGCAGTACACCTGGAACCGACTGCCCCAGGGGTGGAAGCACAGTCCCACCATCTGCCATGGACTGATCCAGGCTGCACTGGAAAAGGGTGAAGCTCCAGAACACCTACAGTACATTGATGACATCATTGTGTGGGGGAACACGGCAAGGGAAGTGTTTGAGAAAGGAGAGAAGATCATCCAGATTCTCCTGGAAGCTGGTTTTGCCATCAAAAAGAGCAAAGTCAAGGGACCTGCCAAGGAGATCCAGTTCCTGGGAGTAAAGTGGGAAGATGGGCGGCGTCAGATTCCCATTGAGGTCATCAACAAGATCACTGCGATGTCTCCACTGACCAGCAAGAAGGAAACGCAAGCTTTCCTAGGCGCCATAGGCTTTTGGAGAATGCACATTCCTGAGTACAGCCAGATTGTGAGCCCTCTCTACCAGGTAACCCGCAAGAAGAACGATTTCCACTGGGGCCCTGAACAGCAACAAGCCTTTGCCCAGATCAAGCAGGAGATCGCTCATGCAGTGGCCCTTGGCCCAGTCAGGACAGGACCAGAAGTGAAGAACGTGCTCTACTCTGCAGCCGGGAACCATGGCCTGTCCTGGAGCCTTTGGCAGAAGGTGCCTGGTGAGACTCGGGGTCGACCACTGGGATTCTGGAGTCGGAGCTACAGAGGGTCTGAAGCCAACTACACCCCAACAGAGAAAGAAATCTTGGCTGCCTATGAAGGAGTCCAGGCTGCCTCAGAAGTGATTGGCACAGAAGCCCAACTCCTCCTGGCACCCCGACTACCTGTGCTGGGGTGGATGTTCAAAGGAAAGGTTCCCTCTACCCACCATGCCACCGATGCCACATGGAGCAAATGGACTGCCCTCATCACTCAGCGCGCCCGTATCGGAAACCCAAATCGCCCTGGGATTTTGGAGATAATCACAAACTGGCCAGAAAGTGAAAACTTTGATGTCACAGATGGAGAGGAACAAGAGCAAGTGACACGTGCCGAAGAAGCTCCACCGTATAATCAGCTGCCAGCAGAAGAAACGTGCTACGCTCTTTTCACTGATGGTTCCTGTCGCATCGTAGGGATGAACCGCAAGTGGAAAGCAGCTGTATGGAGCCCCACACGACAGGTTGCACAAGCCACTGAAGGAGAAGGTGGATCAAGTCAACTTGCAGAACTCAAGGCTGTTCAGTTGGCCCTGGACATTGCTGAAAGAGAGAAGTGGCCAAAGCTCTACCTCTACACTGATTCATGGATGGTAGCCAATGCTCTGTGGGGTTGGCTGGAAAGGTGGAAAAAGGCCAACTGGCAGCGTGGGGGAAAACCAATCTGGGCTGCTGATGAGTGGAAAGACATTGCTGCTCGGGTAGTCAAGCTACCTGTAAAAGTCCGCCATGTAGATGCCCACGTCCCCAAGAGTCGGGCTAATGAGGAGCACCGAAACAACGAGCAAGTAGATCAAGCCGCCAAGATAGAAGTGTCAAAGATAGACCTAGATTGGGAACACAAGGGAGAGTTGTTCCTAGCTCGATGGGCCCACGACGCCTCAGGTCATCAGGGCAGAGATGCCACCTATAAGTGGGCACGAGACCGAGGGGTGGATCTAACCATGGACAGCATTTCTCAGGTTATTCATGACTGTGAGACGTGTGCTGCAATCAAGCAGGCTAAGCGAGTGAAGCCCCTATGGTATGGCGGGCGATGGTCCAAATACAGGTATGGGGAAGCCTGGCAAATTGACTACATCACCCTTCCCCAAACCCGCCAAGGCAAGCGCTACGTGCTGACCATGGTGGAAGCCACCACTGGATGGCTGGAAACCTACCCTGTGCCTCACGCTACTGCCAGGAACACCATCCTGGGCCTGGAAAAGCAAGTCCTGTGGAGACATGGCACCCCTGAGAGAATCGAGTCAGACAATGGGACCCATTTCAAGAACAGCCTTATAGCAGCCTGGGCTAGGGAACATGGCGTTGAGTGGGTGTACCATATTCCTTATCACGCACCAGCAGCCGGGAAAGTTGAACGGTGCAATGGCCTGCTTAAAACCACCTTGAAGGCATTGGGTGGGGGGACTTTCAAAAACTGGGAGATTAATTTAGCAAAGGCCACATGGTTAGTGAACACTCGAGGTTCCACCAACCGAGCAGGCCCTGCCCAATCTGAGCCCCTGAGAACAACAGATGGAGATAAGGTTCCAGTAGTACACATGAGAGGTATGCTGGGAAAAACTGTTTGGATTAATTCTGCCTCCAGCAAAGACAATCCCATCCGTGGGGTTGTCTTCGCTCAGGGACCAGGATGCACCTGGTGGGTGATGCAAAGGGATGGAGAGACCCGATGCATACCTCAAGGAGACCTTGTTTTAGGATGAACTACCCACATCATGTGTCTGTACCCATATCTGTATGTATAGATGTATATAATTTAGGTCATGCATGTGTATATATATATATATATTTTAAAGGTTTAAATTCAATGTAATAGGTTGGTATGGAAAAAAATTCGGGGTGGATGATGTTGGGGGTTAGATTTGGTTTTTTTTCTTCTCACAGAATTTTTTTCCCATAAGTTTCCAAGAAGCCTTAATGACTACTTAGTCAGAACAAAAAGAGTGCTTGAGGGATATGGCAGCACGAAGCTACACCTATTGTTTTTGAGTCCCTGGGAGTGTCCTTCAGAGGGGAGAGATGATGAGCCTTGGGGAAGGCAAAAAAGACAGATCTGGGGGAGGGGGAGGCACTCTTGCTCTCAGCGCCGAGGAGGACGGTCAGGCTGCACTCTGCCTCTGCCTCGTCCTGGGAAATCTATCGTTATCTGTTCGTGTACCCGGGACTCCTGAACTCGCTTTCTCCAGCCTCTCCCCCCACCGCCGCTGCTTCTTCGGACCTTTGAGGCTCTCCTGCTACTCTGTAGCCCTGCACTGCCCAGCCCTGCCGGGACACCCCTGCTGTTCCAGCCGCCAGCGCAGAGCTCCTCATCTGATCCACCAGCCCGGGACTTTTCCTTCCTTCCAGTTCGGCCTCTCGGAGTCCTGCAGGGGCATCCAGATCAAACTGCTCTGGGCTTTTGTAAAAGAAAGCCCTCAAGGTTCTTGGTTCTGTTTATTATTGATGCTGTAGTTGTTGTTTGTTTGTCGTTTTGTCATATATATATATTAGTAAAGAACTGTTATTCCTACCCCCATAACTCTGCCTGAAAGCTCCTTTAATTTTCCTTTTAATTGGAATAATTTGGAGGGAAGGGGATTTGAATTCTCCATCTCTAGGGAGGTCCTGCCCCTTCCTAGCAGATATCTGTCTTTAAACCAAGACATGAGGTGAAATTTATGACCTTTTTTATAGAACCTACATGTTTTGTTCACCAAAGTGGATTTTTCTGGCAATGACTTTGTGGCAGGTTTCCTTGACATCTCTTCAGACTAAAAAACACGTGAAGCTTAGCTGGTTCCATCTGCTGACCAGACCTTATTTTATTCCTCTTGTCAAAAAAATTCTACTTACCAAAATGCCTCTTTCCTCCCCAGAACATATTTTCCTCCCTTTTATTCCCCCCTCTATTTGTTTGTTTCTGTAAAGCTTTTAGCTCCTTTAAAAGACTGTAATGCATGCCAGCTACAGTAATAGGCTGTGAGAAAAAAAAATGTATGTGAAAAGCTAATGTTATGACAAAACCTGTCCTCCAAAATACATCTTGGCCTTGTTTACAAGGTGATGTTGGTGCTAGTTGGGCGTAGGCAGCAACTCTAAACAACTCCAAGTGTGTCACTTCGCAGTGAAAAATAGTGAGGGAAAGAAAAGGGGTGTTCCATGAGAAAAACATCCCCTTCACTTTGCTACTCCATCTCAGGTTCTGCTGATTTCCCTATGCAATGTCTTAGTCTCCCAGAAAACCTGAAGAGTAACAAGAAACTGTGTTTGCAGCGCTGCACTAAGAATGGAACCACTGGAATGCAGATGAATGTAGTGAGGAGGCCAGTGGTTTTCTACAGAGCTGTCACTGACCTCGGCGTTTTGCTGCTGTGCCTGGGCTAATAGGAATGGGACCTACTCCTGCGGTGTAGACCCACTCCAGTCCTCCCTCTTGTAATGTCTTAATTCCCATGGGAATGGCACTCACCTCTTCACTCACCACCTTTTGAATATTGTAACTGAAAGCTGTTTTCCTATCCATTGTTGTTGTAGTTGTTGTGGGGTATTGGTGGTTTTGGGGGTTTTTTTTCAGTCTGAAAGACACTATTTTGATTTTCCAAGGGGCAGTTTTTCTAAAGCTAAAGCAAAATTTTAGGTTTGAATGTAAAGCAAAATTGTAGAATATCAATTGTTATAGAATCATAATCATACAATGGTTTGGGTTGGAAGGAACCTTTAAAAATCATCTGGCTCCAGCCCCTTTACCACAGGCAGGGACACCTCCACTGGACCAGGTTGATCAATGTCCCATCCAGTCTGGCCTTGAACACTTCCAGGGATGAGGCATCCGCCGCTTCTCTGGCAGCTTGTTCCAGTGCCTCATGATGGCCACAGTTAATAATTTCTTCCTTGTGTCTGACCTAAATTTTCCCTTTTTCAGTTGGTGCCCATTAGTCCTTGTTCTGTCACTACAGTTCCTGTTGAACAGTCCCTCTCCAGCTTCCCTGTAGGCCCCCTTCAGGTAGGGGAAGGCTGCTGTGAGGTCTCCACACAACTTTCTTTTCTCCAGGCTGAAGATCCCTAACCTCCTTTGCTGTCAGTTGCTAAGTATTATTATGGTATATGGTATATATATTATGGTATATATATGGTATACCTGAGGGAGGAAAAGAGGCTCAAAAGATTGTCTCAGCAGGATTTCATCAGAGGTTATAGATGAATAAAATAATTGCACTTTATGATTCATGTGCAGATGGCAAACAATCCAAATTTATCCACTATACAGAAACATAGTCAACAGATCTAATGGATATATGGCTAGCTGCAGATGGAGGACTGTGTGACAGTGACATGGGAAATGTCACACATACATATGTGTGACAATAGCATGGAATTATTTAAAATCCCCAGGTATGTGCATTTTTCTTAACTATAGCTAATTGGTAAATTAGTGTGAAAAAGTATTTCTGAAGGGATTTTGATCATAAGAAGAATACAGTAAGTAAAAAAATCACATGGCTAGAGAGTGTATTCTGGACCAACAACTTTAAAGGTCATGTTCTTCATTTAGTCTATCTGAAAATGTTAAATAAATTGCTGAGCTACCTTGCCTATATTGTGTTTGTATTAATTTGGTATTTAGAAATGTTGGACTATGAAAATCTTTAGAAGAAATATTCTACTAGTTCTTTTGTCTATATTTACTCATTGCATGTTCTCTAGCTAACCAAATACAAACTCTTAAATTCAGTGTTTTAGGATGATTAATGTTTCAGGGTTCCATGTTCATTGGTTCTGGTTCATTGGTTCATCTACACAAAATAAATGGCATGACTTTCTATCAGACCAGTCTAAATAAAAGGCCTTCTTTAATCTGTAATTTTTTGGGGTTTGTGTAAAGCATCAGAGGCTGTAGATAACAACCATGAAAAGTGAAATCCTTTGACTATTAAATCGCCGTGGTATTACCTATACAGGATTTAACAAAAACAGGTTGCTAACCCATTCCCTGGTCTTTACGTTGCAAGCAGTTATTTAGATTTCCAGCAGTGCAATCAGCTTTCATTCTGTTATATCTACCTTTTATCCCACTTCATTTATGGAGCATACCTGCCTGCTAAAGCTTTTGATTTGACAAGTCAGAAATCTACTTCCTATGGTTGAATGATCTCTTCACCTATGAATTCCTGATATAAGATTCAAGACTGCTTCTCTCAGTTTTCCTAGAGTCAGTTCTAGGACATAACCAAGGTAGTAGTCATCCTTTTGTCCGTGTTTTTTCTTAGAAACATAAGAAAATATAGAGAGTAAATTGCCATTTTTATACATGACAGTGATAATCCCTGATATATAGACCCCAAAAATTGTCTTTATAGAATGGAATCATATCAGTGAGTAATTTTTCTCTGTTATTGTTATCTATGCTTTTTCTTTCTGACATCTTCAGAAGGCAGTGGAAAATTTTGAAAACTCTTCTTCAAATCCTCTTTCCCCCTTTCTCTTTGTCTTCTTTTACTGCACATTTTTAATCCAAACAAAACTTTGATTTTTAAACTATATTTCCTTTTTCCCTCAGGCATTTGGGTGGCTTCTATTTGTGGGTAACACTAAAAAGCAAAGAACAAAAAGTATAAAAATACTGATGTACTACAAGAAGACCGATGGAACAGGGAGCATAATGTCCTTCCACCTGAGGTCTCCTGGGTTAAAGCACTCTAACACCTGGAATTAAGAGTGCATCTCTAGTTCCTGCTCCTGCTACTCACCTGCTAATTATAATGCATTTTAGAAAACAAAGAAACAAAAAAAACCCAAACCAAAATATTCTTTGTGTTTTCTGTGGGAATGTTATGCTTCACATTAACAAAAATTTGCTGGAGCCTTCAGTTTTGGAGAATGTCACTCTCTTCCAGGCATACTTGTTAATTTTACAGATAGGGACATCTCCAATGTAGCAAGCATTTCATGCATATCTCATCCTTAGCTGGTCTTATGTTAGAATGCTCACCTGAAGGTGAGAAGTCAGATTCCAAATTCAGATTGGTCTGAGGAATAGAGAAACATTGAAAGCTCAGGAGGAACATAATCCCTCTAACATGTCTGTAAAGCCCTACTTAAGATAGTCATCTTGGTTTTGTATGTGTTGTGGGTTTTTTCACTTAAATTGTTATTATTAAAATACACCAGAGCACCAGAACACTGGGACAAGCTGTTTAAAACCTATTTTGTGAGGCGAGGCAAGAGAGTTATACTTTGTTTGGAACAAGAGTCAGAAGAAATTTTTATAACAAGGAATTATGTACATGGGAGAATGTAATTAAGTAAATGTTTACTGCAGTAACTTAATTAACAAGTAAATTAATATAAAAAGACTGCTCTTCAATGATTTTATTTCTTCATTTTCTGGGAGTGCAATGGTGTGGTGAAATGGGAAGGAAGATCTGAAACTGAAATGAAATCCTTGTTGGATCATGCATATCCTGAGTGTCACAAGTAGGATAATTTATTCTCCAACATCTACTGTGTAAGAACAATATATTCTGTGTGAGTATTGCTCAATTAGTTATTTGTCATAAAGTGACCTGGAATGAGCAAACTCTATAGCTCTTCAGTGTTTATTGCCATAAAATGAAATAGAGGGGTCTGGTTTGGAAAGGATCTTGAAGGTCACCTAGTTCCAACCCAGCTGTCATGGGCAGGGGCACCCTCCACTAGACCAGAGTGTTCAGAGTCCCATCCAGCCTGGTCTTGAACCCTTCCAGAGATGAGGCATCCACCACCTCCCTGGGATAGTCCTTTCAGTGTCTTGCCATAACAAAGAAAAATACTTCCTCCTAATATTTTGAAGGAATATAATATAAACCTATCCTCTTTGAGTTTGAAGCAATTGCCCCTTGTTCTATCTCTACATGTCCTTGTAAAAAGTTCCTCTCCTGCTCTCTTGCAGCCCCCTTTAGGTACTGGAAGGCTGCTCTAAGGTCTCCCTGGAGTTTTTCTTCTCCAGGCTGAACAACGCCAACTGTCTCTGCCTGTCTTGACAGAAGAGGTGCTCCAACCCTCTGATCATCTTTGTGGCCCTCCTCTGGACTTGTTCTAAGAGATCCATATATACTTCTTATGTTAACAGAGATTTCTAAGTCAGTGATGATTCACTGAAAGGAAAGTAAAAATCTGAGTTACAGTGGCATCTCAAGATCCAAGTAAAGCAAGATAATTTCTCATTCCAGGAATATCAAACCTCTGTCCTTAGGTAATATAAGTTGATTTGATAATTTCAAATTAACCTACTCTGCCCTGGATATTGATTGTGAGTATATTGCTTTTAAAAATTAATAATGAGTTTGATGTTACAAATGTGCATCAATAATTGTCCCAAGGTCACACTGGGCATAACAGATGAGGACTTTTAACTATGTGATGTGTTGCACCACGTTCCCAAAAGTTGCCCGTGGCTAAGAAGAGGAACATTTGTTCACACAGCATGGAATGAAAAACTGCCTTTTGAAGTGCTGAAGTGAAGTGCCAAAATGACACTTGATGAAATGCAAGTACTTAAATTTTTGTGATTGAATGTGCTCATGATGTCACCATCAAGCATATTTAATGAGTAACATGATCTCTATCTGACCCGCAACAACATGCCTCTGTAAGAAAAGCTAAATTATGACGTGTTAAAAGCAGAAAATGTTCCTTTCAAAACAGAAATGAAATATTTTCTGAGGAGGCTAAAGGTGATTATGCAGCTGGTTTTGGGGTTTTCTTAAAACAGTTACGGCATCTTAGAAACTTAGTGGGAGTTTTGTTCATGGTTAAATATATTTGCTCATCTTTTTAGATTTAGAAATTTACCCTAAAACAAGTCAAGTGAATTATTTCATAACTTCTGATTTGGTCTTAATGCATCCCTGTGTTACACAGATTCAATCCATAAACCAGATGCTGAGGCTGGTAGATGTGGAAATATGGCATATAGACATTCTCCTGTATTTCTGCTTTTGAGTTACATATATTTTGGAAAGATAGTGTAACTTAGTATTAATGTAGCAAAGAAGGAAAGAAAGAACCCAACTCTCTTCCATTGGTGTTTCATAACGTTTAAATGGTTCCTTGCGTAACACTTTTGGAGTATATTCTAATACCTACTTTAGTATCCTAGGTAAAATATCTTTTTGTTTGTTTTTGTTTTCAGTTTTGGTTTTTTTCTGGTTTTGGTTTTTGGTTTTGGTTTGGTTTTTAATTTTTTGTTTGTTTGTTTTTCCTTTCTTGGGTTAAGCCTACTGGTGTCAATAACATTATTTGTGAAAGGATTGTAGGTGAGACTCACAAAAATGTCCATGTTGGGCCTCTGCTTCATATGCCAAAAATCACTAGGGAAATTCATAAATGAAAATTCCACATGGAGCAAGAACTCAAATTATCATGTGTAATTTAAAAGTTTAAAACTTTTTCATAGTTTTCAATAATTTAGATGTGCTTGTCTGGGGAGGAGAAAATAGAAATAAATAGAGATATGGGAACGAGGTATGTTGTGTAGTATCACATTACTTCAGTTAACAGTGAACACAACCTAGCCAAACAAACTTCTTTTCCTCCTTTTCATACAACTTAGACCAAAGGAAATCAGGAATAGGAATGTAAATTAATTAAAGAAGTCTCTCAAAAGAAAACACAGAGCATGAGATTTTTTCTAAGAAAGCTAACTCAGATGTTGCCCACCCAAATCGACAGAACTACCTGCCTCCATTTGGATCCAGGAATAAATTTTGCTCCTGAGTCTGTGTGTAAGTCAGGTTAATTTCCCTTCTCAAGTGCAATGGGAGAATACTCCTGACATTAATTATAGAAAATTCCTCTGACATCTGGAATGTAAAGGGAAAGATTTGGGCTTGAATTCCCTCCTAAGACAATCAAACCCTTCTGTGTTAGTACCATCACCTTAGCTTCGAGGCTGTAGAGCATTTTGGCATAGATTTCTCATCCTAATCTTGTAGCAGTTGCTTGTTTTTGTAGTGAGTGGTTTATCTTCAATTATTTCTGAAATAAGCCAGTGCCTTATTAGTTTCTTTTTCATGTGACTGCTATAGTAGGTGAGTGACATCACCTCTTTCTATAGCCAAAAAAATACTTTGTTATGAAAAATAAAAATATGTCAGCAGGGAAAATTAAAAGTCTTAAGTTATAGTATGTTATACCTGTTGCTGGACCTGGTTTAAGTTGTTTCACATAAATCAATGTCTTGAAAGTCCCCAGTCTCCTACAGACCAGGTGCTTGTTAGGTCAAATTTGACAGCCTGCTCTTTGCTAACCTTTCAGTTGAACTAAAACTAGTTCCATAATATCCTCTCAGTTCCATCCCTTAAATGAGTTAAGAAGGAAAGCAGTTCTTTCATGGATATCATTGAACATTAGAAGAAGATAAAATGAATTCTAATGATTCATTAAAGCCATAGTGCAGCAAAAACTGCTAGCACAGTTTCCCATTGGAAACATAGCTTTCATTCTTAAACATCTGAAAAATAGCAAATCTTAATAAAGTAGATTGATAAGAAGCTAGTAAGAATGTGCAGGAAGTATTGCATGCATATCTCAAATGAGGTGAACATGATATTTTGGATAATATTTACAGAATTTTTTGTAAATAAAAGAAAATCCAGAGCTTGAAGGAGTAATATCTATTTCCTTCACCAATACTATAGCTGTATGTTCTTTATATTATTATGTTTCTATTCCTTGCAAGAATGGTTAATTATTTTGATGAAATTTTGTGGACAGGATTGTTGCTGTTAATTGTTTACTCAGTACACTAGATTTCAAACCCTGTATTTACACTTGACATAGCCAAGTTTTTAAATGTGAAAAATAATCAACAACCTCCAATATAAAAAAAGATAAAAACTCCTGAAATTTACAAATTCAGATTTTTTCAGTTGCTTAATGCACATCTTCAGATAATTTCAGATATGATTTTATTACAACTTTTGACTTATATCTCCAAGTCCTTTAATAAAGGGAGGTATATGAATATTTAAATTTTCAAAAACCGAGTAACCTTTTAGTTTTCATTAACATAAGTTTCTCACTCTCTGCATCATTGTTACATGGAATCTATCTAGATATTCTAAGAAATAAAGATAACCCAAAAAATTGAGCTATTTAGCCAGATTTCAGGATTCAAGGCACTTTTTAATGTTATATAGAAATACTTCCACTGCAAAAGCTATTTGCCATGTTTTTGTCTTAAAGATTACCTATGCAATAAACTTTGAGGCTCTTGGGGTCTCTGAACTCAAGTGGGCAAACCACAAAAATTGAGGTTAAGTAAAAAATGGTGATGTGGGGCTGCTTAATAATTGAGGATTCCAAAGCTATGGCAACACAGAAAGCACAGACTTTGAACAGAAGAATACCTAGCACTGTTCTCTGTCTTGATTTGCAGTATCACCAAAAGTCCTTTTAACAAAACTGAAATGCTAAACCAGCTGGGCTAATCTGTTTTGTTCAGCTGTATGCTTTAAAACCTGTACAGATTTAGAACTGAAATTGGCTTAAAACACAGGACTCCATTCTGTCTTTCTCTGAATGAAAGGTCAGGCAGCAGGGTAGCAGGTCAGTTTTCTCTCTTTTCCCTTTATTCTGGCAGCTCAAGAGTAGGTGGTAGATTGTGCTAGAGAATATCTTGTCTAATCAAAATGCTAGAGCCATTTTGTTCACATTGCTTGGAGGGAAAATGAACAACTACTGCTATTCTAGCCCTCTTGCAGAAAACCACTAATTAAATAATATTTTCTGGAAACTTTAACAAGTTTTATTCATTTCACAGCCCAGCTGCAGCTTGCACTGACTTAGTAAGACAGGTATATATGTATATACACATACAGATATTTGATAAGTTGTTAATAAGGAAATATGGAGAACTCATGCCAGCAAGAATCAAACCAGAAATTGCAAGTGAGGTAACTGGGAGTCAAAACGGGAGTTCCTGAATACCACAGCACTCTTATTTCTGCATGTGGCAGCATCAGAACACCATCTAAGCATCAGGAAAGTAAAGTATAAGCATAAGCCAAAGTAAGAACTTAATAGTCACATGGTTCATTTGTCTACTTTGCAATGTCAACCTCAAGCATGAACATTCTGCCATGGATCATCTGTTCACAATTCCTGCAGAAAGCTTTCCTGCTTTTACAGAGCATTTGAGAAAGCTCTGTTAAGAACAGCACCAATAGCACATCATCTGGGAGTGCAGCTGTTATCCAGAGAGAAGTCAGATAGGAAGATGAAGGGAGAGGAGGAATAAATCAAAACCAGCCTGCTGGTGGCACTTACCACATCATGCTCATTTCTCTTCGCTGCAGATTTTATCATCTATAGGAATGGAGAGGATTGTCTGAAGTACAAAGATTCCTCATGGATGTTACCACAAGGACATACATTCTGGAGTATTTGAACTCTCTTTTTCAGTCAAATCAATTAATATAGCCCATATTAATGTTTACACAATGCAGTGTTTACAGGATCAAAAGAAAACTCTTGTGTTTAGCATGTGGATGCTAATACAACTTATAAAGTTGTATTAGGCAAACAATGCTTAAGACTAACTGCTTTAATGCAAATAAATTCTCATTCTTTCAATTTCTCAATCTCATTGCGTACAGAAAGGCAAACTGTTGCCTGTATCTACACCTAAACTGTGAAATGATCTGAAGGTTCATTTGGACACAGACTTAGGTGGGCTGGTTGAAAAACTTCTTCTAGAAAGTTTGGAGGTAGTTATCAGCAGCAAGACTATTGACAAAGCCTTGACAGAGTGATTTTTAAAATCATTTAGAGTGTAAATGAACAAGATGAATTTTTCACAGAACTTTCTTTAGCCTTGTTTTCTAGGCCCATTCTGTCATATAGCAACTTCTGAGCTGTGTTCAGCTGATTGTGGTAAAGAGAGAACCCCAGATAGTCACACTTTTGACTACCCAGAACAGTCTGGAGTAGCAGTAGATGCATCCATGTATAAACTGGGTGTCAAAGCCTATGAAAACATGGATAAAGTACTTCCTGTAGCAGCTACTTTTCAAGTTGCTATTTATGATGTCCATAACAGTTTTAGAATTATCTAGGTTGGGAGAGACCTCTAGAGTTTATCCAGTGCAACCTCCTGCACAGAAGAAATCAAGCTGAAGAATGTAACCTTCTTGTACAAGGAATATGAATTCTTTGACTCCTCTGAGCAGCCTGTTCCTGTGTTTGACCAACTTTATGGTAATTTGTTTCTTTTTTTTCTTATATCTACTTGAAATTTCATGTGTGTCAACTTTAATCACTTGACTTGTCCTTATGCTTTGCCCCTGTGATGGCAACTCTCTCTTCTCCAGGCTGAACAATGCCAACTGCCTCTGCCTGTTTTCATAGGAGAGGTGTTCTATCTCTTTGATAAACTTGTGGCCCTTCTCTGGACTCAGTCCAGCAGATCCATGTCCTTCTTATGTTCACAGACCAGAGGTGGATACAGTATTCCAGGTAAAGTCTCACAGGAGCAGGATAGAGGGAAAAAATTACCTCCCTTGACCTGATGGTTGCACTTCTTCTGAAATAGTGCAGGTTATGGTTGGCTTAGTTTACAGAGGATCTGCTCCATGATCTTACCAGGCACAGAGGTAAGACTGAGTGGTCTGCAATTCCCTGTCTTCCTTTTTCCCTTTTTAAAAATGTAGGTTATGTTTTCTAGGAAAGGGGAATAGGAGTGAACTTGCCCCTGAAAAGTAACAGCTGTATTAATTATCCAATACAGCCTCACCCCTAATGAGTCACAGATACAGCCAATATCCAAGTTTGATAAAAGGGAATGTGTTAGGTGCTGAGGGGAATCATGAAGCAGAAGGATCCTGAGGAGAGAGAAACACTGCTGTGAGGTCAGTCTGGGTCTGCAGTTTGAGCCTGGTGTTGGAACCTGCAGTCACAGTCTAGCCAAGTAAAAGCCTGCAGTCAGAGCCTGCAAACCTGTACCCGCAGTCAGAGGGTGCAAGGGAAACCTGCAGCAGGAGCTTGCTGCAGCCAGAGTCAGTGAATGGTTGGAGTCAGAATGGCTGAGCTGTAAAGAGGAATAAACCAGGACCCTTTACATGCTGTGATAAACACGAAGTCTGTGTCTCGGCTCATTTCTACCCTCTAACAAGAGGGCTGCTGTAACAATGTTTCTTTCCCCTTTTCCGATCAGCACAAACTGCACCAGACTGCTGTGACTTCTCAAAGATGATGGAAAGTGGCTTAGCCACTCTATCAGCAGGTTCCCTTAGGTCGCATGACTTCTGCCCTTCTCAGTGTTCTCACCTCACCTTAAGTTTTCTCAAACCTGATCTTCTCCTGCAGTGGGTATTTCTGGATTCTTCCAGTTCCTGCTTGTGCCTTCTGTGTCTTGAGTGGTGCAGCTGAAGCACTTGCTGGTGAAGACCAATAGAAAAAAGTGATTGAGTACCTTAGCCTTCTCCATATCCTGAATAACCAGGTCTCCAATTTCTTACTGAAAAGGGCTCACATTTTCACAGGTCTTGTTTTTATCACCACCATACCTATAGAAGCTTTTCTTGTATTTCTTCTTCATGTTATGTGCCTTTTCACAGGGAAGTTTGAGTTGGGTTTCTGATGAAGCCATTTTACTCTCTGTAGTGCCTACTATTCCTTTATGCTACTCTCCTGCAGCAGGTGCCCTCATGCTGATTCTGTGATCCCTCTCCAGGGTCTGGCCATCTCCTGCTGCCACTGGCATCAAACTACCAGGAGTGAGATGCTCTGAGCTCTCCTCCTTTGGCAACTTTATTTTAAAGCTCTCTTTATAACTTGGCAAGCCTATGACCAAAGATGCTCTTCCTCTTTTCTGGCAAATGATGATTCAGTGAAAGTTACACTTGCTTTATCTCCACAGCATGTTAAGTAATACCTAATCAAATAATAGAGTCATTATTTCTTCAGCATATGTCTTTGGATACTTTGGCTGCAAGTGGAAGAATCCAGGTTATATAACCAATTTTATTTTCCTTCCCTTGATGTGATGAGTCAGATAAAGTCTTCACGAGTAATGAATCTATCCCTTTCATGAGCAGCTGCAAGTTTGACATTTTGACTGAGATTCCCAAACTGCTATTTTCTGTCATTTACTGTGGAGAATAAGTGCAGTTTAAATAGTTGAAATATATGATCAGCCAACTAAGAGAGACAAAGCATATTGCTGCAAAGAGCTAAATATTAGTATAATGTAGACCAATTGCATAGTACTGTAGCTACTTTTTATTTCAGTCCAAGAGTGATAAAAAAGACACATTGCTTGGAAGCATATATTTAGAAATCCTCATATATCTACAAATCCAGTGTAATTGGATAAAAGTGTGCATTAAATACATTAAAAAGATATAAAAATTTAAATAGATTCTCTTCTCTTTAAAAGGTTTGCGGCAGTCATCTCAGTTATCTGAATAGGAGAAAAATTAGAAGAGGCAAAAGATATAAATTAATTACATGAAACTTATTACATTGTCTGTGTTCTTACCTGTGGGTTCAGTGAACATTCTACGTGCATGTTGTATATTACAGCATGCATGTAGTATATTGTAGCAATAGTGGCTTATTGTGAGTGAGCTCTATGGTGCTTATTATAGAGAAATTATGCCAATACTTTTTCATTTTTGTTTCTAAGATGCAAATTGCTATAAGCCAGAGGAAAGGAACACATATATCAAATCATTTTGCTGTCTTTCTGTTAATACTCATTTGGAAATATACCATAAGCAAGCATTATAAGCAAGTAAACTGCCTTCAATTTATTGGGGGCTTTGTGTGTTTTCAGGAAAAGCAATGCTGTGCACTCTTTTAACAGAAATAGAGCTTTACAGATGTCTGACACCATCACAGGCTTCTCTGTGGGGACAGAAAAAAACAGCTTGCCTTTAAGTTCTGGCTAAGAG
This sequence comes from Prinia subflava, assembly GCF_021018805.1. NCBI lineage: Eukaryota > Metazoa > Chordata > Aves > Passeriformes > Cisticolidae > Prinia > Prinia subflava. Next base: position 41,673,708 of record NC_086247.1, on the reverse strand, counting down.
CCTAGGTTAGAAAAGGGAAGCTTAATTTTATTTGGTGCCCCTAGATAAGAAATATGAGCTTCAAGATACACCTTGGAGTCACAACAAACTTGGACTCTAATGGATTATTGTGGAAAGAGAGATTTAAAATCACTGAAGCATTCTAACACTGCCAACAGCAATGTTGCACTTGGGCCCACTGATCTCTCACTTTGGTATCTCTGATGATCAGAACTGTGGCATGAAAGTATAAGCCAAGGTATAAGACATGATTCCCCCTAATATTCAGATGAAAAAACACTTTATTCTTTATTTATTGAAAGCAGCGGTCCACTTTTTGCCTGAAAGTGCACGGATTCAGGTTAGATAGCCTACTGCTTTATTCAGTACATGAAGGGAGAAGAATCTAGAGCCAAAATATTTTAAATATGGATACTCGTGTAGTTAAATTCTAGCTCTTTCTGCTGGGTAATATTTTGTTTAATATGACAGGAATCAAAGAAAGGATAAACTTTCAGATCATAACGTTACAACCAATCAAATCTTTTGTAATTGCAGGCCGCAAACTATATAAAGATAAATGTGTTTTCTTACAGTTCTATTCTCTATTATATAAACAGGAAAAGCAGTGTAGAAGGAAACAGGGAAATTAGACAGAACAAACACTCTGGTATTTTCAAAGAAGTAAAAATCAGTAGCATTAAGATTTACAAAACTAAAATTTTGCTTTTTCAACCTAATTTCTCATTCTTAGCTATGGATATTTGAACAATTTAATAGATGCTGTGACCAAGGGTTCAGATCTATGCCCTTTCTTCTTGCCTACATCAAGGGTCTGTTTGTATGTTTTTGGAGGTGTTATCTGCTAAACTGGATCTTCCATTATTTACTATTGGAGCTATGGAAAGTAATTTTAATCCTGTTTATTAACTGAAGGTTAACAGAAGTGTGATGGAAATAACATCTTCCTTAGTCATTGGTGCTCCCACTGGGAAATTAAGGCAGGAGGTGGGCACACTGCTGCACCTGTGGAATCACACTGAAAGGGTGGAACTGCTCACAGTGTTTACTAAATAATCCATACACTTTTGCTCTTACTACGTGTCACCTGCTTGAATGTTTTCACACAGCTCCCTTTCAGCCTTCATTCTCACTCTTAGAAGAACAGATGTTTTTTCTCATTTTATCGACATGTGATCCTTCTAAAATGGTTCCTTCACCAGGTTCTAGTGGAAATACAGGTATTTCAGTTCTTCCCAGTTCTTTTAATTGACTGAGTGTTGTCAGTGTTTTTAATGCCATAAAAAAACCTCTTCATGTCATTATAACTCGATTTAGAAGTGTTGACCAGTTAGTTAAATTTAACAACAATAGGAGTTATCCCATTTAATGTTCATTATAAGACCTTCCATTATAGCTCTCTTTATCACTGATTAACTTAGGTTAATCAACCTCAAATATTCTCTATAATACTTCTTGTTGAGCATGATGTTTTTATTAAGCTTTCTTGAGGGATGAAAAAGACAGGCAATGTGATAAAGTATTGGAATTTTCTGCCCTGGGAGGTGGTGGAGTCACCATCCCTGGATGTGTTTAAAAAAGGACTGGATGTGGCACTTGATGCCATGGTTTAGTTGAGGTGTTGGGGCATGGGCTGGACTCAATGATCTTGAAGATCTCTCTCAACCTAGTGATTCTGTAATGTAGATTCCCTGTAAAATAATAATGGTGACTATGTTGTTGCGTTGGTTCATGACCTACATTCAAGAGAAAAGTAGCTTTTTTAGGTTTAGTTATGACAAAGCATTTTTGTCTTTAAATTTTTGTTATGTTTTGTTAAAATCATTTTTTCAGTGGACTGTATGTCACTTCTATATTTAATTTATCAGGAATCAGCTGGATCTCTTCTTTTGAGTTTGGTTGATAAGCTGGGACCAGACTGCATATATAGCATTGTTTGTGGAAGGAAATGAGTAGCATTGCAAGTAGCACACGTGTGTGGTCAAAATATATGGATAAGGACTTAAAAAGCAAAGGGTCCTTTCCATGTCTCGTGGTGCAAGCATGAGTAGCAGTATCAAACTTCAAACTAAAGAGAAGATAAAAAATAGGAACAAGATTGCAATGCAGAAGGTTAGAATAGTGATTAGCATGGGGAATATAGGTATGATTAATAGTCAAACCTGTGATATGGGAAAGACAAGGTGAACAAGGACCCAGAAGCCACACCATTTTTCCTGAAGAGTTGGTCAACAGTTCCTATGAAATGAATTGAAAACAAGATTTGAAGTCTGCATCATGACATTTTTGACATTCTGAAGCTGATTTAAGTGTTTTGTGTTTGCCACACAAAGAGATTTAGTAGGGGCTGAGAAATAAAGGTCAGGTCTCTTACAGTTCAGGTGGAAAACTCTACAATTCAATTTCATGAGGATGCTATAAGTCACTGTTAACACACTTTAAATTTCTGTTATTAGGTGTTGTACCTCTACTAGAGGAAAATAAGGAAAAATTATCTACTTTCTCATATGACAGATGATATTTTGGAAACATTTTTGACTTAGATATGTATGTTACAATTTTTCTTGAATATTAAAATATTAATCTAAGGCAACTCAAAGCCTACTTACTAAATTTGTTGAGGTTTTGGAGGTTTGGGTGTTTTTTAATTAATGTCAGTCACTGAGAATGACTGAACTTCTATGCTCACTTCTTCTAAGCTGAGATCCTTCTTAAGTAGAAATGTTACTTTCAAAATGGACTTCACGTTCAATGGAATAAAATACATAATTTGTATTTTAAATAGAACAACTGAAAGAAATTTTTTTAATCTTAAGATTTGTATACTTTTTTATGCTAATTGAGGTGAGTTAAAATTTCAAGGGTTTGCCTATTAAAATCTCAGTTTTGCAGACTGGATCAACAATATTGCTAGCTATGAAATATTCCCAAATGTGTTTTTCAAAGTTTTTTGAAATTAAGATTCATTAATTCAAACACAGGTTAAGATTCATGGGTTTTGCCTACTTTTCTCCAGATTACCTTTTAAGATATTTTTACCTGATACTGATCTCTTCCTATTGATAGTATAGTCTACTTAAAAGTATATCAAGTGGGGTTTCTTTCTTTTCTAAACTTAATTGTCTACATAGATGCTTCAAGAGTTCAGGAACATGACTCAGGTGAGCACTTTAGATGTCTGCATTACTGTGAGATAAGCCACAGCTCACCTAAATGCACTAATTCTTCGCATTTACTGTAAAGATAGCCTAGAGGGCTAGATTTTAGGGTTGATATTTTCTGGATTTGATGTGTGAGGACAGGTGAAAATTACCATTTAACTCTAGGAGTACATTTTGACATGGAGGTTTTTGCCCACATTCCAATCTTGCTCTAGTGAAAAAAAAGCAACGACAACTTGTCCCATTGTATTTTCTGTCTATAACCTCTAAAACACAGGAATCCAGACTATTTCAACCTATTTTGACAGAAAGGTAAAAGATTTTAGGATCTTGAAAATTGGTGAGTACTCTCAGCTTAATAGACAAGCTCCAGTTAGTTTCCTTCCTTGACAAAAACGTAAGAAAAAGTGAACCATTTAAAGTTGGGGGTGGGGGGGCAGGGGGGTGAGCAGTAGCTAGATGACAAAATTAGATTATTTATAAACATAGACTAGCCATAACACACAGTTTCCTGCCACTAGTGTGGACTAGTGTGGTGGGAAAAAGGGAGGGAAAGGATTTTATGACACAGAAGCTGAGTTTAGGGAATAAAATGCACACTTTCTTAGGAAACTATCATTACTAATTCCACTACTTACGGAAAATTTGTTATAGAAGAAGTAAAAGCCCTTAGTTTATGTCATTTAAGAAGTAAAATTCTTTTGCTGATATGTTATTTTCATTGGATAATTACTAGGAACTCCACTGTCAGTAGAGCCCTTTTGCTGACAGTGGCTTGACCTAGATGGGGATTTCTGTGCTATTATGTGCATTTCATGGCTAGGGGATAAAAAACTCTTTTTTCAGTTTTCAAAAACGTAGTCTCTTTCTACATATCTTATATCAAGTGCATATTTGTGTCTCAACTGCCTATACTGTTTTACTTTAATGCGTATTATATGTTTTAATAAACTTTGACAACAGTTTAAAGTGCTTTTTCATAAGAAAATGAAAATGTTGTTCAAAATACTAATTATGGATTTTTCAATAATGGAACATTCCAAGCTGATAATCTACCTGTGTGTGCACATAGACATGTATACATATATATATAGACACACATCCATGGAGATATAAATATATATGTGTGTGTATATACAATAAGAAGTGTGGGGTTTTATTTTTTGTCTTGTCTGCTGTCTTGCCTCATGAGAGTAATGATGTCCTAATCTGTTTTTGACATAGATTTTCTGGGAAGTCAGTATCCACCTGTAAGCACACTTGCTCCTTTGTGTCTTAACTGCACTCATTTCATTCTAATAATGTATCAGATAAGACCTCATTTAAGCTCTGCATATTTTTAGCCTCTTTTATTCATTCCTGATGTGAGATAAAAACAAATGTTTAACTACTGCGAATTTCCTTTGGCATGCCAATATTCAGTATTCAGGTTATTTCAAAGTCCTTGGCTGTCCCTGGAATGTTTGATAATTTTCGTCTTTCTCCATACACTTGTATCTAAATATGTCTTTAAAAAATATTGTAATTATCTTTTGATCTTTTCTTATACTGAAGTTTGCTTTAAAAAAAAAAAGCCTCTCGTCCTACTCTCTTATATTGTTTCAATCCTTCTGGAACGCAGTCCCTGATTTTTAGAAAATAATGAGTCATGCATACACAAAATGCCGTGATGTAGAGCTTTTCTTTCCCTGTGGCTGTCAAGTCTCAGGCCACATGGTCATATGGCATTTGTGTGCTGTTGTTGAATCTAATTATTGTTGCAAATTGTCTTGGTTTGGAAAAACAGGTATGTGTCAAGGAAAACTGGAGTTTCCCTTGGAATGGAGAATATAAAACCCCTCCCTCCAAATTATTACAATTTTGAAATTAGGAGATTCAATTTGAAAATAGAGATTTTGAAATTCTGTCTTTCACACAGAACTATGGGAATAGGAATAACAGTTCTTTACTAGGAATATTAAAAATACAAATGCAGTAGTACAAAAAAACAAACAAGCAAACAAACAAAAGTCCTAGAAAACCCTAACAGAGTCTGAGATACAACCTGACACCTTGTTGCCAGGGTGTTGGAAGAAGTCAAATAAGTCCTCCTGGAGTGACAGATGTGGTTCTGTCAAGATGATCCTGTAGAAAAGGATCCAGTGCTGGCAAGATGGGTCTGGTCTTCCTCTGGGAATCCAGTGGAAAACAGGCTGCTTGGTGTTCCTACATCTCAGTTTTTATCTTGGCAGGAATGGCTGGCTTCCCCCCCCCCCGCTGGGTGGAGCATCTCACAATGGGATGATGTAATGTGTCATGTCATTGGTGAGTCTTAATGGCCCATTAACAGAAGATATTCCCCCCATAGTGTGGACAGTGGTAAAAGAAATAAGAAACACTGACCCACCTCGTTTTAACAGCTGGCTTATTAGCAGAAGGCACCCACCTCCCTCCTCCCTGAAGTTACAAGAGAAAGAGAAAAAAAAATCCTCCCAACTGGTTTCAACAGATGAAATAGAATACTTTTTTTTTGTTGTTGTTACATAACCCGAGACACACATCTGCTGTGCTTGGCTGTTAACAATTCAACATGTTAATCAGAGTTCAGAGGGCTGCAGTGGCAAAATGTGCTGTACAAAACGGAATGTATAAATTGGTGTTTAGCTGAAGTACACAAGTGTGCAATAAAATTGATAATTTTGAATTTTACTCAGTTTCAGAAACTGTGATGTGAGTGTAGGGACAAAGTCATGTCTGACTTCTTAGATAATAAGGATGCGCTGAAACAGTTATGTGGAAAACCTCATTTGAGATTTCTTAAAAATTAATTATAAGTATAGTAGAAAAAATAAGTTAATATTCTTTCTGTGTACTTTTAAGTAACAAATAAATATAAAAGATACTAGTCTTTTATCTTCTTTCCTGACCATGAAGTTATAATAGGAAGAGTTTTTCCTATAAAGTTGGATCAAATTTTTCATATGAATTCATCTGAAGATTTCAAAGTGAAAATGTGTTTGAGAAGATAATTATGTAAGGACAATTTAGTCAAGAACTAAAATTTATATTTGTACTACATCAGATCGGAGAAATACACTAACTGGAATTCTGGATAATTGCAGTCCATTGTACAAGTACACTAGGAGCAGAGTAGCATAATTCAAGTTTTTCTAAATGCATATTCTAAGCACTATGTACTAATGGATATAAAGATAATTTGAATTCTCTATTATATTGTACTTCCATATATGTTGTATTTGTCTTCACTGTTAGTCTTTTCTTTTAGTATCTGCCTTTAAATGGTCTTCATGAATTATCTGTTCACTGGTGGAAAGAGGGTTTTCCTTTTTTTAAAATTTATTTATACATCTGTTTATGTCAGTCATAGAGTAAAGTCTAGAAATAATATATTTGTGGTAAGTTCTTTTAAAGAACTCAGCACAGTGTCTTTCCTAAACAATCTTTTCCTGCTGAAGGACAGTGGAGATATCTGAAAGAGTATTGAGGAGGATGGAATCACAGTCTCTAAGACTGAATAAACAGTGGAACAGGTTGCTGAGAGAAGTGGTAAAGTCTTCATCCTTGAAGACATTAAACATCTGACTGGGAATCCTGCAGCTGTGGGTGCTGCCACTGTTTTGAGCAGTAGGCTGCAGTGGGTGGTCTCCAGAGGTGCTCTCTTACTTCAAATATTCTGTGACTGCAACTACAGCGAGTCAAGAAAATGGCAGTTTTGTCATGTGCACAGTGCAGAGAGCTCTGTTTTCATGCTGAGAAAAGTGCTATGATCCCACCCTCTATCCAGAAAGGAGGAGTGTGGCCCGGAACAGACAAGAGACGGGAGCTGGAAGAGCAGTGGTTTCTGGAATGCCAGAGTAACAACCAAATGTTCAAATCTCGACTGCTTCTTCCACGGGTCTCGGTGGTCAAAACAGTTTTAAAAGCTGACCTTATGGATCAGCAAGAAATGATCTTTATCGTGAACCTCACTTCCCTAATCTACATACCCTTTTTCCTCTGGGAGCATTGAAAGGATAGCACACTCTTTTATATTTCTCTCTGTGAAAAATTCCCTTTATTTAGAGAGGAGATGAAACATTTCTGCTTTTCTTTCATCTTCTAGCACCAGTATCTCTTTCTGATTCTTTCATCCCTCAGAGAGTCTCTCTTCCTCTTACGGTGCTTGAAAGAAAACACCTACCTCATTCAGTTATTATCTAATCTAGTGGCTCCTCTCTATTTCCAACATCCAACCCCTTTTTTTTTCCACTTACCTCATTAGTAAACTCAGTCTCCACAGACTTTTCCTTTCCATTCTGTTATCATTCTTGCCTAGTGGAGGGAAAAAATAAACCAAAAAATCACAGATGCTATTCCTGCACTGGGAAGTACTCCAAATTATGGATTTCCTTAGCAAAACTCTTGGAACTCTATTCCACCTCCTTATCTCCCACACCGGGAACACTCTGAAAATCTTTGTAAAAGAAAAAATTTAGGAACAAATAATCTCAGCCTAGACACACTGATAAAAACGTCCTTTACCCATGTAAGTAAGCTATGTCATGTGTTTTGTCATGTTGGTCACTGTCTTACTACTGTAGCAGTTATTACTGATGCTTTCCAACAAATATTTTGCTCATTTTTATGTGACTTTTTTTTGTCTGAGACTGACTTTCTCCTAGCAATATTCTTAGCATTACCTTAAATAGCAATATATGATTTTAGATTATTCTTACTGTAGGTGGTGTCATGAATTTTAAAAAAAGTCACTATTTTTTAAATGAAAATTTAAAATTGTCGCTGCACAGTGGAGTTCGGATATTTGGATTACAATTTGTACATGCACATTATTTGAAGAAAACCCACCCTGGTGTAATTTCAGAGGTGACCTGCAGAATCTTGTACTAAATCTCAAATAGGGTGTAAATATACAAGTGGTGCCCTCTAGCCAGTATTTGCGCTTGCACCCAAAATATACTTCTCCAAATATGCTCAACATATGTCCTGGAGGTTTGTCAACAACTCTCTTGCTTAAAAGCCATGTCCTAAGTGTGCTGGTTTCTAGCAGCAGGCAGCTAGGTTACACCAAGGTACTGAGCAGTTCAGATGAAGATTTTTGTCTCAAATGTTCTTGTTTGGGTCTTTCAGGTGACTAGTGATAGCACAAGGGGAAACAGCTTCAAGCCATGCCAGAGGAGGTACAGGATGGATATTAGGAAAAATTTCTTCACTGAAAACATGGTTAAACATTGGAAAAGGCTGCCCAGGGAAGTGTGGAGTCACTATCCCTGGATGTGTTTAAGAAATGAGTGATATGTTTTTAGTGTCATGGTGGAATTATGTCAGCCATTGGAGTTGATGGTCTTGGAGGTCTTTTCCAACCTTGGTTATTCTATGATTCATTTGAAGCCTGAGAGAAAGTGAGCAAACTTGGCTCTATAGTTTGTTTTTTAGAGCAATTTGCTACGAAGGATGCATAGTTTTCGAATTAAAACAAGTTATACAAGTTAGATTGGAATACATAAATTGTGCATTGAGACAATGGAATTTCAGAGGTAACAGGAAGTCATCTATTACAATCAGTCTTTGCAAATCTGAAGTGTTATTCACACTTGATTTTCTTCTAGACGGTGGGCAAAAGAATGTTACTGTTCTTCTTCAGTAATACTTTAAAGTGTATGTTGATTTTAATAATCTTAGCATATCTATAATTTTATTTTCCTTTCCCTTTCTTTTTAGTTTTTTCCACTACCCACCAAGTCTCAGAATCAAGCCTATTCTGTACTGATAGTTTTGAACAGTAGTTTTATCTGAGCAGTGAGGAATCTAGCTGTTCTTGCCTAATTGCAGTTTCATTTTTGATAATTCAGTTTCCAGTTTGTCCTGCTTTCTTACACACACTATCTTCTTGGGTTGGTTAATCAAGTCTGTCCTCTCTAGGGCTTGCGTAGTTGACTGGGCAGTAAATAATATTTTTTCACTTTCTGACCTAAATATTTTCTCTGTAAATATTTGTTTCACTAGAAAGAGGAGGAGACATATTTAAAATGAATGAAAAGCGTTGCAAAGATACTTACTTGAAGATGAGAAAAAAAAATAGGGGTAAAAAAAAGACAGTGTTACAGCTGTGTCTTTCCAAACAGGAAATCATAACCATAACGCCCTATACCTAGGAAATGGAGTTTTCCAACTCTAATAGAATAAAAAATGATTGAAGCCTAGTCCAGTTATTAAACCAATTATATTTCTAAAACATTTTGTTTTCGATTTTGAAAGTGTTGTGAGTTTTTAAGTTTCTGAATGTTTTTAATTAATAAAAAAATAGGATTATCAATTGAGAAGAGGCTGGTCCCTTACTGGTGCACAAAGGAAAATGTCTTAATTTTTCTCAGAATTTGTTTCTAATGCTTATCCTTTTCAAAAGATAGAATCAAAATTTTCCAGGGTATGATTTAATAAAACCATGCTATTTCAATATTGTTTATTGAGCAGCTGCAGGAACATGTGGATTCTTTACAGTAAAAGAATGGCTATGTGTTCAAAAATAGTCTACATAATTTTCTACAAAATAGGAAAATTACAATAAACTTCTTCATGCAAGTTGCTAAAACAATCTCATCAGGAAGAATTTGTATTGACATGGAAGGAATGAAGAGGGAAATTACAGAAATGAAGATGCACATCTAAATATATTGCAGTTTGAAGCATTTCAATTTGCATGCAAATTGAATATTGAATTAAAAAACTATAAGAAATTTAAGCGTACGTCCTTTTATAAATAAAGAGAATGTGCAAAAAGCTGAAACTCATTTTGCGTGTTTCTCTGCTATCCTCTTGGCATATATATTATGATTTTTACTACCACTCTTCAATTAATAAAAGGTGTAAAAAGAGTTTATTCTAGTAAGATGTATAATACAGTACATCACAATATGCAGGCCAGTTATTAACATTAATCATTATGTATATATTCTCCTTGATTTATTAAGCAGAAAGATGAAAGGAAAAAATTAATTGAGGAACAAGGTCAAATAAAATAAAATCTGCTTTTGGAAAAAAATTCAGCTGCATAAATATTAATCAAATTTAGTTTTAAATGTGTCTGCAAATTAGAGTAGATAAATTACATTGCCACTGGAAATTACATAATGAGAGCTGTTATGCAAGGGAATGCTGGTGCTACTGTATTAAAAATGATACTGCACTCTTCTACTTTTATCTGTCTATCATTAAAATTTATGTCTATTGGCCAAGCTGTTCATAACAAACTCTCTTATTTTTGGATTAAATACTAATTTGTTATAGCAAAATGAGTTCCCCTATGCACTCTTTCAAGTCTATCAGAAGTTTTTTTTACAAGTAATGAAAAATAATTAAACATAAAAATTATTAATCCCTTCCAGAGAAAGAAAATATTGGTTAGCATTTCTTCACAAAGGTTTTTTTGTTTTGTTTTTTGTTTATATGTATGGTAGTCTTATTGATATCGAGAGGAGGCAAGCATGTGAGAAACACATGCTCTGAAGTGCTCTAGTGCTCTAGAAGCAGTGAAGCACTTCTAGTTGATTGGGAAGATTTCATTATGGGATTTTATTATTTGAATTTTAGGTTCATTGGTAGTTAGCAAACTACACAAATGCATAAATTAATTTACTGTGGATTAATATTTGCAGCAACAATATGGCTATTTTAACATGATCATCGTGTTTTATACAAATATCCAAACATCTAACTGTGATTTAGGTCTTCAGTCTTTTGTCTTCTGGCTTTAATTAACTTTGGGCTACTCCTAAGCTGTCTGTCTTACAACTGCAATAAGAAGAAATGTATTTGTTTAAGTGAAGAAACAATTAGGAAAAAACCCTGTAACATTTATTAAAAGCCATTTCCAGATACGCAGTCAACCTTGAAGTTGCAACAAAACACAGCAGAATTTCAAACAGAGCTGGCTTGTTGTTGCTGTTGGATGCTTGAAGGGTACAAAAGTGCATCTGCTGCCTGGCAGTTTGTTTAGTGCAGCCTGTGTGGCGTGGACTCTTACCCAGAAGCCTCCATAGAAGTGCCTGGGTCTCATTTTACAGGTAACTTTGGTCTATGAACTAGCAGAAGAATGCTCTTATAAAATGTTAGCAAAGGCACGTTCCAAAGGCAAAGGAGAGAGAATCCTCAGGTTTCGGGTAGTAAATGTGAATTATAGAACAGTCAACCAGGATTCCAAGGAAAAATGGGCAAGGAGATCTGGAAAATGAATTCAACTGAAAATTAAGTGTGACATTATCACTTCAATATTTCTATGAGGTTTCTTCATTTTGTGTTATATTTTTCTTTACACAAAACCAGAAAAAAAAGTGTGGGTCTTTGGTAGGGTTTTTTTGTTGTTGTTTGTTTTTTGTTTGTCTTTGTTTGTTTGTTTGTTTGGGGTTTTTTGGGAGGTTTTTGGGGTTTTTTTTTTTATTTTTGGGGTTTTGGGTTTTTTTTTTTGGGGGGGGTTTTTTTGGGTTTTTTTGGTGTGGTTTTTTGTTGGTTTTGTTTTGTTTTGTGGGGTTTTTTTGTTGTTTTGTTTTGTTTGTTGTGGTTTTGGGTTTTGTTTGTTTGTTTGTGTTTGGTTTGGTTTGGTTTGGTTTGGTTTGGTTTTTAACATACTATACCTGGCTATGTACTGTGAAGTTCTCATGAAAAGCTTGCACTTTCAAAAAGAATTCTGACAAATGACCTATGTTTCTATGTGGCTGACAAAACTAGCTGTAACAATACTGGAATACAAATGAATAACACCTAAAAATATGCAGTGAGAAAGGCAAAACTGTAAGCCAGAAGTATGGATTGAATATTACTTTGGAGACTTGAAGGGTTATCTAATTTTTAGGCATATGGAAATACCTACTTCCGCATTTCATTAACTACTTTCAAATACTCCTCTCACTCAACATTCCCTAAATGTTGAGGTGCCTTTTTTATGTGCTTATAGTGATAGTTTATATTTGCATTTAATTTTTAAGCAGTGACTTAGCAATTACTTAGTAATTATTGTAATATGTATTGTCAAAATGTATCATGTTCATGGAGCAAATACGTAAAATAGTTGTCATAACTATTCTTATCTTAGACTTACTTTTTCTGTTATTAAAGCAGAATTTCCTGCTTAAAATTGTAACAGTACATTATAAATGGGTTGATTCCCTGTCATGGTAAGATAATGAATACATTTCATCTTTCTGTAGCATGTCAGCAATAAAGTATAGAACACAGCGTTATGTTTGATATTTTCTAGCTATTTGTGTGGGTGGTATTGTTTCAAAACTAACCTAACAGTTTTCAACAAAATATATAGTAAATGCTCTTAGCTCCTCTAGCTTGAATTATATTTGAAGTCTGTCTAATAGGAAGATTTTATGAGGATCTCATTGACCTAAAGTCTACCTCGGACTAATAACAATAAGGGAAAAGAGTAAAGACAAGTCAGTACTCAGCAAAACTAGTAAAGGGCTTTCTCCATCTAGATCCACCAATTTCTTAAGTTGTTGGCTCTCAGATCATTCTGTCTTGGGAACATATATAACAATATACTGCAAGCAATGAAAATTAAACATACAACTGGCCAAGCCTTCATCCTGTTGTGTCAGATATTTTAATTCTTGATAAATACAAAAAGAAGTGCCATATTTTTTTCAAAAAGAATTGTGTTTTGTAAATTTTATGTATTTATCAAAAGAAACAAAAACTTACCAAGGGCAAAATAGATTGTGAGCCTTTTAGGGAACATTCTTTTTTTTTACTTTTATGCTTGATTATGCAAATAGAAAATCTAAATTCTATTTAAATATAAGAAGACGATAATCATAGTTTTTAATACTTTTGTTGGCACCTAGATATTCTAAAATGTATAATCTTGAATTTTCTCCTTCTCTAAATAAACAAAAGTAAGCAGCAAAATAAAACCACATGCTTTACTGTATAGGTCTATATATCATAACTATCTATGCATAAATTGAAAATACATGTAAATGTATAGAGGAATCATCAGCAACTCGTAAAAAAAATTATTAAGTTCTTTAGGGAAAAGTGGCAGGAAGAAATACATAATTCTGTTCTAGAACCTCTTAGTGTGAGTTCATACATAGTAAGGTAGTGTAGGAGTGTCGTGTTTGGGGGGGGGAGGTGAATTCTTCCAGAGGGATGTGGGCAGTCCAATCAGTGATCAGCTTTTCTGCTGGCACCTGGGTTGGTCACTCAGAGGTTTGGACACGCCTCTGAGGACACAAAGAGTTAAAAGCAGGAGTCTGGGGGGCTCGGCCTCTTTTTTCGGATCCTGGTTCCAGCAGAGGGACGTGTGAGGCCTCCTTCCCCTGCCTGGCCACGAGGCTGGGTGGGGGAGGGGAAACACGTGGTCGGCTCAGGTAAGCCGGAGCCCCCGGGGGGGGGCGGAGAAGAGAGGGGACAGGACTGGAACTGAGCTGCCCCATCCAGGATGGAGGGGTGGAAAACTGTGGAAGTGCCTGCTGTGTGTGCTCACCCCCCTCCTCCCCCCCAAACTCCGGGAGAAGGTGCTCAGCCACATGGGGGTTTGCGGAGCCTGGGAGTGCCTCCGCTTGCAGCACCCTGCCGAGAAGAAACTGTTAACCCTTGCTTGGCAGAAAGAAACTTTTCTTAGACATTGATTCTCATGACTGGTGGTTTTCGGAGAGAGGGAAGCGGCCTGGGACCGAGATGATAAAGCATGATTGGAAGGAATTCGATGGAAGAATGAGAGGAGTAGCCTTCTGAGCTGGAATTCTCTTGCATAATGTCAGCCATGGACTGAACTTGAGTCTCTTTTGAACATAAACTGCATTTTTGGGTGGATGCAGCTGCCCCTTGCTTTTGCTACAGTGACTGGCACTTGAAGAGTTGGAGCGAGCAGAGAAAAGAGGGGGAGGGTGAGGTGGTGCCCTCTGCCCTCAGGGCAGACCTGCTCCTGGAACCCCGGCCCCTGGGTGAAAAGGGGGAGAGCTTGGCATGCAGCATCCTTAAAAAGCCCTGTATGTAGTTGTGGCCTATGAGACAGCGGTGAGAGCGCTGGACATAGGAAAAAGAGAGTGTCACCTTAGCAGACTTCTCCGGGCGGTGCTATAGGTGACATGGAAACACATAAGGGGTGAACCCCTGTTTTCTGAAGAACAGTTTGTGGTGCGAGAGAGACTCCTCTCTCCCTTGCTGAATTGAAGATTAGTTTTTTTTGAGTGGTGATTGTTTGATTTAAAACCCAGAGGTTGGTCTGTGAAAAGTGATGGGTGGGGAGGTAAAAACTGAGGGAAGAAATGTTCTAAGAAGTTTTTATTTCTGTCTCTGTGTGTGTTTAAGAGTATTTCTGTCCCTGTTCTTATGTAATTAATAAAGTTTTGGTGGGTTTTTTTTTGTTTTCAAGATTTAAGCCTGCTCTGCTCTGCTCCTGATCACATCCCACAGGAGTTGTTAGAGAAAAAACATATATTCATGGGTGCACTAACATCTGGCCAGTGCTAACCCATGACAAGGAGTCAGCCCAGCCACCAGCTAAGGGCCACACAGCCGCTTACTCATTTCTGCCTGGTGGGATGGAGAAGTGAAGTGAAAGAACAAAAAGTGAGGAAACTTGTGGGTTGACATAAAGTTTAATAGGGAAAACACTCAGCACTTCCTATTGATCAGCACATGTGCAGCCATTTCAGGACTAAAAATTTTGAAGATGATATTTTTGGGTGACAACAGGCCAGAATTCTTAGGTGTAATTTTGATTAAAGATTCTATTTATATTACAGGAATCAAAAGTTATGTTTAATTTTATAAGGAGGCTTTAATTCTGGTATGTGTGACAAGGTGTATGTTTGCCTTCAAAATGATGCAATTGTTGTCGATTCTCACTTATTTGATATTTATCTTCTTCTGGATCATGCCTAACAAGAGACATCACCTCAGCATTTTGGGAGGAGGTTTAGCCTGCATGAAATAAATACTGTCATCCCTTTATTCTTATTAAGAAACGGCTAAATTATAGATGGGGATAGAGTGGATCCCAGTTACTTCCTGACTCATGATTACTGCGGAGAAATGAATGGTCCATGGTCAAAAAGACACTTCAGATTCTACTGCCTCCACTTACAATGACGGGTGTTGGTGCTTTAAAGATGATCTGATATCCAACAATAGAAGACATGCGATGTCTCTTGCAGTTAAATATAGTGGTAGATTATATTACAAGAGCTGTACCTTAGAGCAGCAAAGAGTCAACAATTTTTAAGTCTGGTGTGTTTCTTCTCATAGCATTATCTTGAAACTATTTTCTCTTTGTAAAGTGTGTGAAAAGGAACATCAAAATTCTGGGCTCCTCAGTAATGGGGAATAGGGAACCCTACCCAGCTCTGTGCTATGGAGGTCTCCACTTCTAAGACAAAGGATAATAAATTTACAGGAGTTCTCACAGTATTTTGAAGGAAGAAGGGACTCAATACTGTACAAAAATGATATTTCAAAGGCAGCAGGGTTTTCTGTGCATGGATCTGTCTGTTGAGCAGTAGACATCACAGAAATGGGTTGACATATCAACCTGAGTCATATAATTTCATTCCAAAGCAGTCCAATTACTCTTAAATTTAAGAAATACAATTGAGTGAACATAAATACCATTTTAACACATATTGATACAAATAAAATTTCTGGGTTTATACATTACTTGGAGATGATTACATGTTATCTTTGTCAGATCTCTTGTATAATTATGAAGATAGAGATCCAAAGAACATTTGACTTCTGTAAAGCTCTTCCCAGGATACAATCACAAATTTTTACTCCCCTTCTCTCAGTGACTGTCTGTTTTTGGTCTTAGTCTCAAAGTTCTCCCTCATTCTATCTGCCCTTAGTCACAGGCTCTGCAAATGCTTTATTTCTTCTCTCCTTTAGTGTCACTTCTCCTACAGAAAGCAGGATCTGAGGATCTGTGCCTCCCTTGTGCTTCATCTCTTCTCTGTATCTCGCATCAGGCTGTTACAGATGAATGTTGCATCAGTCTTACATTCATCAGGCTTTCAAGAAAGAGGTTATCAACTCCTGAAAAAGACTAAAAGTCCTTTGTTTCCTCCACTCCCTTTCACAACTTTCAGGATTCAGCTAAACTTTTAAAAAAATCCATTAAAATATATTTCAATAAGATTAATATTATTGAACTCTTCATGCTAAAATACAATGGGAGCACCTTCTTCTCTTTTACATGATTAACATTCAGTCAAAAGCAGTGCAGAAACCCTTCTAAGAGTACTGCAGTTACTTTTCATCTATGACTGAATCTTTGGCAGCAGTCTAGTGTTTAAGTCAGTCAGATGTATGAAAGAAATGTTGGGTTTTTTTTCCCTTTGCAGGATGACATTTGAAGTTTCAAACAAAAATGTGCAGCTTGGCACTTCCAGTAGGTTTATGGTATTAATGAGAAAAATGTAATTCAGTGTCAATTTTTTGTTTTGCATTTTAGTATTTTTTTTCCTTTTCTGATTGATATTTCATTAACGCATTGCTTATGGCTGCTCTAGCTGCCCTGAATTCATGGTTCTGTCATCATGTTGTGATATAAATATCTAGTCCTGTACAGAAGATTACATCATATGTCAGTGTTACAATCTCAACTATTTCATGAAGGAAGACTGTTACTTCTTAAGAGAAGGACCCACCTAAGAGGTTCATGGCTTATGTTTTATTATTTTTTATTGTTCTCAGCACATGTTCCACACAATTATTCAGAGGTCTATGAAAAAGGAGAGCTCATTTCCCCTCCTTTTTCCCATAGGAAAATTCCTGTGGGAATTTTTCCCATTCTCCATCACAGATTTTTCACTACCATTTATATAAACACTCAAATCCAAAAAACTGATGCCAAGTTGAGCTTTATGACTTTTATCTTCTATTATGTTTTGCTTTGTGACTTAAATGAAAACACATTCCATTATCTCTAGATCCCCTCACTTATCTTTTTGTCTAATAATAAGAAACAATTCCATATACATGAGAGGAGTCTTAACTTCCCCAAATGACAATATTATAGAAAGAAGCTCCTTAAATCAGGTTCCAGTAGTTTTTCCATGGGAAAATTTGTTTCATGATGTAGTCTGACTTTATAATTTTTTGCAAAACTTTCAGTTCTTTTTTTAAAGAATTTATTCCACTGTGTCCTGTCACCTGTCATTGCATCATGGAATTAAATGCAAACACATTCTTCTCAGAAATTTTTTATCACTTTATTTTTGCCTCTGTTTCTTTTGGGGACTGCCAAGTAGTTCAGTAGCTGGTTCTAAAACTTGAGTTTGATAAGAAGGCTGCTTTTACTTCACCATGGACTATGCTGTACAATGCAGATTTGGGTGTAAAATACATTGGCATTCCATCTACAAAATAACATGGAAGTAATGCTGAGAGACCTGAAATGTGCCACACTGTCTATTAACAGAAAGAAATTTGCTCTGATAGTGTTGCAAAAGACAATACTAAGGTAAAATTTCTGTTCTAATGTAAAACAATCAACTGGTGTTCATGTCACAATCAATTTGATTCAAGCTCCTTTACAGTATTTATTTATGTATTTATTTATTTTTCCCTTGAAAGTAATTTTTCAGGTTTCATCTGTAAATAATAATGACTTGTGAGGCCTTGTTTTATGAAAAGACTCTTCGGAGGCTGCTAATGCAGTTGCTGGGGGTAAACTGAATCACCAATAGAGGAAGCATGGCACCAGAGCCATTCAGATTGCTCAGTATTTTGAGGGCAGGTCACTGAGATTATGTCCCAAAGGAAAGACAGAAAGAAATGACTGACAAAATAGATACTTTTTTTTTTTTTTTGCTACTATTTGCTTGATTCTCAAAATTAGTTAATTAAAGTTAATTAAAGTTTCTGGATAAAATGAAGCTCACTAACAATTTCAGGAAGATATAGAGGAAAGAACACTGGATTAAGAAATAGAAGATTCTTCCACCGGTAAGGGTTTGCTTATTTGGGAAGACAGCTAAAACGCCAGCCTTAGAAAGGGTAGAGAGAAGGACAAATGGAGATTTTCACTAACATAGCATCATAGAATGTTATTTTTTGGACGGGACCTTAAAGATCATCTGTTTCCATCTCCCTGCTATGGGCAGGGACATCTTTCACTAGACCAGGTTGCTTAGAGCTCAGTCTAACTTGGTTTTAAACCAAGTTTAAAGTTTTTCCAGGGGTGAGCCATACACAAGTTCTCTTTTAACAATTTCTATTAATCTAGGATGTTTCTCCACTTTATATTACAGTGGATTTACAAGCTACGCTGTTGAATCTTTTTTCTGGCATACTTTATAGTTCTAAATAATGTTACCATATTCTAATAGAATTTGGAGGTTATACTCTTCTGTTCTCGTCAGTAGTAAATAAAAAGAAAACAAAAATAAGGCATAAATGCCATCATTTTATGTCAAGACCATCTGCTACATCATTTTGAATTTACTCCCAGTTACAGTCATTTCATTCAAAGAGTGTAGCAGATGGTGTGGAACCATCACATAAAGTACCTGAATCTTCTTTTGTTTACAGGTATTCTAAAAAATCTGTCTATAGATCACTGGTAACTAGATACTCTGTAGGAAACCAATAAAGTTAGGTGACTATAATTAACAATTAATGACTCACATCCTGATGTCTTCACTTATTTTAAATTATAAAGCCTTTACCAGTGGGAAATTCTCCCTGAAGCATTACCAGAGCATTGAATGACTTAAATGACCATTAAAGTTTTGGAATTGCCTCTAATAAACTATTATTTTATTTACTTTCTGCTTGTGCTGTGTGAAATCATAACTCTTTTAGAAATAAACAACATTCTTTGGTGAAATTTAGTTTCAAAGTCTAGATTTCTCCAGTTAACTTTGTGTAAGGATCTGCAAATAAATACAGTGCCCGGAACAGACACTGAAGGAAGGAATTATAAAATGTCATATGGAATATTGACTACAAATTCTCCTTGAGACTTTGTCCTCTGTTGTTTTAATGAGAAAATTATTCTGAAGTTGTGTGTGCTGCATAGCCCTTGGCATTTAACTTAAATGCTCTGGTTAGAAAACTATGATCAATTAAGAGAGAGCAAAAGAAAACAGATTAGTCACAATGAGATTCAGAGTCGCAGAATTAGTCCCTGGTCTTATCCTTTATTTCAGAGCTCATCTTAGTGCAGAGTGATCTTCAGAAGACAAACCAGGCAGTGTCAGTGGCTGTAGGTGGGTGTCGCAAATCCCTCAGAAGGATTTCTGCTTAGATGGAGTGGGAAACAACATCACATGTCATTTGTATTTAGGCAAATCTACGTCAGTTCAGATTTTGAATCAAGGTTTTTTGTTGCTTATGAAGTAGAATTGTGTTTGCACAATAAGCAGGGTAAGTCTTGCAGGGATTATGTCTTAGTACTGCTGAACTGCAAACAAATATAAAAGCAGGAAATAGCAGCTGAAATAAGTGAAGAAAATAACCTCTAAACCAAGAAATAATTTAATTTTACTCTTTAGTTTGTTTTACTTAAATGTGGTTAGTAAACAGCTGGGATACTATCAAGTAAATGTGATATAGTAACATTTTTTCCAATTAAAATATTTTTATGATTTTTTAATAAGAAAAGAACTTAGATTATGTTCTAGTATGGAGAGATTTTTACTCGTGTTTGTGAACAAAATAAAAAATGTTAGTAGATAATTTAAACTGTAAGATTGAACACACTAATAGATTCTATAAAAAAATCTGTACACAAGCTCCTTTTTATTAATGCACTGTAGCCTGAGCATGTAGAAATTTAAGCCTTCAAAAAGAAATGGCCATGGAATACTTTTGGAGCATCAGATTCTAAGGTTAATATGTTCAGCTGTTTAACAGGAATTTTAATGGATTATTAAAGGTGTACTTTGTTTCTTTGTTTTCTGGTGGTGTTTTTTTTTTGTTTTTTTTTTGTTTTGTTTTGTTTTGTTTGTTTGTTATGTTTTTTTGTTTTTTTTTTTTTTTGTTTGTTTTGTTTTGTTTTTTTTGTTGTTGTTTTTGTTTTGTTTTGTTTTGTTTTGTTTTGAGGAAATAGCAGATGTGGGGAATTTTAAAGCTGTCTATTAGACTACAAGAAATGACCTGTAAATATACCCGTAACTTAGAGAATTAAAACTCTCTTTGTAGCTTTTGTGTGAGCATTGGTCTCAGATGCAGAAGTTTCTGATAACTTACTCCATTTTGACATTGACAATAAAACCACTAAAGATACATGAGGGAAAAAAATGCCAGCAAAAACCTGTGATGGGGGCACAGCACAAGAAAGGTAGGACATCTATTAAGTGTGCATTGCTTTTCATTTAGATCAAGCAAGCTGACAAAAAAAAGTAGATGCTTTCATATCTGTAAGATGATAGGTTTCTTTCATCATGCAAGATCAACTTGGAAGTTAAAGCAGATTTTGCTGCTGACTTGAAGCACAGACAGAATTTTGTTTGCTCCTGTTCATGTTGTAGAGATGGAAAATCAAGGAATAGTTTCAAGGAAATTATTCAAGTGAAATCTAAGAGGATGCTGAACTCGTAGGGACCAGGAAAAGTGTCGGAATAATTTCAAGGATTTTAAACCTGTAGACTCTATGTTTGTGCCTAAGTTTTCCTTTTAGAAAATAATTCGTAACTGGTAAGAAGGTCAGCCTGCAGGTTTTTGCTAGTAAAAATCTTCTCCTGTGTTTTAGAGACCTGAATTGAATCAAGTACATGAAAATTGTTTAATTGTGCCATTTCATTGTTCAGCATTTTCTTTTGAGAACACTGATGGTTAGCTGTTTGAAAATCTGCCAGAGTAGCTAAAGACACTTTTTTGTCCTACAGGATGTGACTAAATAATTTCTTCTACATTTCTTTTTTTGATCTTCATGTGACATTTATTTCTTTTAATGTTTCTACTTGTCATTCTGCTGCTCATTTGGTTTTGCAATACCCAATTTTACAGACAGATGATTAAAATTCTGTTTATTATACAAGCAGGACTTCTATACTCCACATGGAAGTCAGATAGAAAATGCATTTGATGACTAATAGTATGTCTGTGCAATCTTGTTATTTTGAAATATATTCCAGCATCCCATTATGGAAAAAGTAATGAAATCAACTGAGTAGAACAGGTTCTGTTAAAATAAACAAAAATGCCAGTAGGGAATTTCTGTCCTGTTTTGAGGCCAGATTGTTTAAAGAGTTCTGCTGTTCTCATTTTTAAATTAATTTCTCACTCCTAAATTAATTAGGATTTTGATTCCTGAATGCATATCTTACTGCCCTCAGCTACTTCAGTAAACTCTTATACAAAGGCTTTTAAATGCAGTGTAAAATGGTGTTGCTATTAGGCAGAATGTGTAGTGCTGACTTGTTTTTATCATTTCAGAATTTCCCTTTCTTGTAAATGTGTGACAAAGTGTTGTAAAACATACACTTCAAAGTCATAGAGATTGCTATGCTCATCTGATCCAGTTGTTCAGACTGATCGGGCTATATCATTAGCATAAAGAAAAGATTATTCTTGATCTATAAACATCATCCTCCATTATATTTAAGACAAAAAGATATTCAAGATAGCATATAGTCACAACTGCGTTGGTTTATATTTGTAGATAATAAGCATCTGGTTCTTGAAATGCAGTTTTAAAGCAGTAAATACAGTTTTTTGTATCAAAAAGAATCTGTCCACTGGTAAGAATTCTGTGTTTCTATGTACCTTGCATTATTTTTAACGTACAGCTTCTTCTCTGAAAGGCCTTCTCATCTGAGTGGCATAAAACATCCCCCCAAAAAAGCAGAGAGATCTTTTCTATAAACATTTTCAATCTCAAAGGTTAAGAGTGTGAAAACAACAGCCTAATGCAGTCATTTCTCTAAAAGTGTTTAAAAGGCTTCTTTGGTAATTTCAGCTGTCTCTGGTGGTGGAATGTGTAGGTGGAAGAGAACAAAATCTACAGTTTCAGAAACTGTCTTCTTAAAAACTTCTAAGATCAAATCTCTATCTCTTAAATTTTGACTAATATTACTTACATTTCTCAGGACTTATGAGTTAGGGCTATACGTCAAGTACATACTTTTTAAAACAGAAGAAGCTAGTTCTTCATTTAAGTGCTACATTAAGAGTAAATTAATTGTGAAGAAGAAACACAAATCAAGTTACAATTAAGGTTTTGTCCCCTGCCTTCAAATGTCTTCTTCCCTTTTGGTCCAGAGGAAATATTGTCATCTGTCAGTTGTTGCAGATTCTTTGGGTTGGTTATTTTTTACATTAGATCTTGCAGCTAGAAGTCATCCTAATCCCAATTTCAGTCTGCCTGCAAAAAAGTAAATCCATCACTGTCTCTGCCCTCACTACCTACCTCTGTCAGAAGCAGAGTACAAGGGACAACAGTTTCTGCTGGCTTATCACTCATCCTGGGCAGACATGAGAGCAAGGAGCCTTTAATTCAACACAAATATTATCAATATATTTTAGAAGTTTTTCCATTGGTTCTGCCATCAGTCTTGGAGAGTTCCACAAGAGAAGTACCTAATTTTTAATGCAAAAACTGCTATTGTTTTAGAAAAATAAGTGTAACTGTTTACTCTTGTTTCTGCATGAAATGTGAAAGCAATCACTGTTTATGAGGAGAGAAAAAAATTTCACTAGAGATGTTTTTCTGGTTGTACATCTTAAGACAAAATGACCTCCTTTTACTGTTTATTTTTAATAAATAGTTTTCTTCTGATTAAACAAGTCAGCTTGTGTAACAAATTGCATTAGGCTGAGATTTTTGGAAATAACATTTTCCTCATTGTATCATCCTGTTAGATGCTACCACCATCAGACCTCCCCCTGTGAATGTTCTTGTTTAGAAAAAATCAGCCCAGCTTTTTTAAAGGAAGGTGTGATCAGATCTTGCCTTTTGGGTGACTAGCCAGGTAATCTGAAGAACAGATTTTCTGATTTACGCTTTTGTGTGATTTCAAAATATATTTGTTAAAAAGCAGGAAAATGGAGTAGCTTTCAAGTATTAAAAAAGTTCCCAACTCTTTTCTCAGTGACTTGACTAGAATGAGCATTGCCAAACATTAGTCAATTACACCACTTATTATAATCTAAACTTAACCTAGAGACAGCATATTGAGATCCTATTATAAAATTCACTTTAAAGAAGTGAAAGAGAAATAATAATATTGAGTTTAAAGATGTTTTGATTCCTTAAATTTTCCAGCAAAATCTATGCCATAATCAGAGGGACAAGAGGAAATGGCCTTAAGCTGAGGTAGGGGATATTCAAATTAGACATTAGAAAAATTTTCTTCACTGTTCATGTAATCAGGCATTAGAATAGGTTGCCCAGGGAGGTGGTGGAGTCACCATCTCTGGAGGTGTTTAAGATACCTGTGAACCTGGTGCTGGGTGATGTGGTTTAGTGGTTTAGAGGTTACAGTGACTGCTGATTTGATGATTGGACTAGATGATCTTGAAGGTCTCTTCCAAACTTGATGATTCTATGATTCTATTTCTTTTGGTAAATTATTTCCTCTGGGAAGAAATAATGGCACACCTCCTTGCCATGGAGAAATACTTGCAAAATATCTAATTAAAAAGTTTATTTTTACTCAGGTAAAAAATCACTAGATTTGTTATGAGATGGTGATAGAAAAGGAACACTGTTTTTTGTAAACTGAATTATGGGGACTGTTTTTGCCTGCTCTTACCTTCATTTCCATCATAAAGCAAGTGCAAACATATATTTTTAGTACAAATATTGCCAGCACTTTTAGTCATATAGTACAGGGACATACTCCTAGTATGTACTTCATTTCAAGCTACTTGGTTTGAAAAGTGTAAAATATTCGTGGTGCCTGCAGACATTTCTTTTCAGAGCTTTCTTCTGATGTGTATAAATAGAACTTAAACATGTTACTAAACTTAAAATGTTAAATATTACATCTTACATTATATGTTAAAATGTTAAATATGTTATTAAACTTGAACATTCTATGTGGCGCTAATGTGTTCTGTCAGTGCTGGGAGACTATGTAGTCTTTTTGATTCATTTAACTTTAGTTAGATAGATAGAGTTTAAAATTTTAGGAGTAAACTTGCTGCCATGTTCCCACTTTGGCAGTCTGTAGAGATAAAAACACACTCAAACTATTTATTTTCCACAATATGAGAATACCTAAAATAAAGGCAAGAGGAAGTAAACATGCATGGCTCTCTGAAAGAAAAATATGTCTTCCTTTGGCATTTACAATGAATTTTATAACTTCCCTCTAGAAAATAATTACCATGCATTAGTTTTTGTGGCATTAAGTTTGATATTAGCATAGGTTTAATTAGAGGTAGCCATGAAGAAACTAATCTAGTGCCTATTAAGAGTTCATTCCTCTAGTCAGTTCAGTTTATTGAGGTGATCGCAAAATCAAGGCTCATCTGACATTTCTGCCTACTAGTTTTCAAGATCTTGAGATCTTGACTTAGTTTTTCTGGAGGAATATCTTTTCTACTAACTTGCAGTGTTTTGCACAGAATATGTGCTGGGAGGTTTTTTACTATAGTGGTTTTCCAAAGAAGAACAGACAAATTGAGCAATTTTTAAATTCTAAGCTACATGACTTTTATTATTATCTTGCTTTTTGGATGAGGGACAGAAGCTAGATTATTATTTGTGTATGCTGGCCATGGATACTAGAGAAGGTAAAAACATATGACAGAAGTATTCAGTTGAAAAACATAGGAGGCACAATTCAATTTATTAAAAATGGATTCATATTAATATTTTATTAGAACTGGTTGTACCACAGAACAAAACATCCAGGAAAGCCTGCTCAGTTCCTTGATCAGCTATTTCATGCAAGAGAAGGAACAGAATAAATTGAAGAATTTTAGAAAGTATCATCACAGACATAATTCTTGAATTCCAGTTCACCTAAACCCAAATGTGTCAATGTGTATTTTTCAGAAAAGCTCAAATAAAATCAACGTCTTTTATTACTCAGTAAAAAAATAGTTAGCAATTAATATTTTGAAGTTCATGATAATTACAAGTCTTTAAAAAGCTTTTTTTCTTCTAGGAATTAGACAAGATTGATACTTCAGGAATGACGATGCAGACTCTGTTGTGTGACTTTTTCTTTCATACACTTCAAAAACAAACAAACATAGTATTTACACATAAAGTGCGAATTTCAGAGTATATGGAGAACTGGGGAATTGTTAGTGGGAATGGGTGATCACCAGGGAAAAGAAGAAAGTAACGGTGACAGATACAAGCTGGTGTGTTACCAGGAATAAATGTGACCAGACTTGGGTAACTGCCAGGACCGTGATTGCTGCAAAGGCCCATGCACTAGGGGAAAAGGAGAGGAGGAGATTTATTACTCACCTCTTCATTCCTTAAATAAAAAAACTAATCAAAAAAACTGAAGAAGTTTTGGGTGACTTATCTATTAACTACTTCCAGTCTACAAAGCAAGTGGCAGCATAATTTTAATCCTAGTAGACATGTTACAGATAGTCCAAGCAATAAAACAGACAAGATGTTGCCTCAATAGGACTCTCACTTTGCTGCATTTGCATTGTTGCATGCAAAAGAGCCTGATTATACATAAGAAGAATAAAAGAGTAAGTATTCTAATTACATCTGCAGGAAATGCAAATGTACTTTGAAGTCTCCCTTTATGTTGCACATATTTGTGTAATAGCATGTTTGTTCAGTGTTCAGCTAGTGGAATATAGTACATTAAGAATTTATAAAAACTTTTGACTTAGAGTTGCTCATATATCATATGTATACATACGCATATAAGTGGTCACAAATGTTTGCAGGGTTATTTTGCTGTGACTAGGTAAAACTTTTGTTAGTACTAATTATAATATTTTGTTCATGCTTATATTTCCACATCACTGTTGAAATCAACACAGAGTAAGACAATTACAGGTTTGTTGGGATCCTTGTTCACAGAAACATTCATGATCAGGATGGCATTGCAGTTCCTTTGAAAATGATCCTTATTTATGGGATTTAACTGTATGACAGAATCTTCTAAAGATCCAAACAAAACACACCATTCCCTCAAGTCTAAAACAAGCCAATATTACTACTTATGGTAACTATAGGGAAGGCAACAGTATGTGAATCAGAGCATATTTAGGATTTGTATAAATCTGTGTTCCTGTGTATATTCTGACCATTGTCTTTTTGTGGAAGTCCTAAATAATTTACATGCAAGGATCAAAACATTGAAGTAACTCACCTAGAATTGTTTAATTATTAACATGCAGGTAGTGGATTGCTTAATTTGGAATGCATCTAGAATATCTATTGGTTTGTTTGTTTGTTTTTTATTCTGGGAGAGATGAGTGCTGGCAGCAATATAGCAGCACAAATTGAAAGGCTCTGTTTTATCGCATTGAGACTTGTAAATGGAAACAGCCAAACAGTAGTTCACAGAACAGCAAAAAAATCCCAAACAACTCCTATGAAGACAGAAAGTAAACCTTCGTTTCAGTTGATGTTAATTTCTATTCTATAATTTTTTAATTTACATTCTATAGTATTTACTAGTATACGTTTCTAGGCCTAGGTTTCTCATGGTTTTGAAATCACTGCAATCCTATATCAATTCTTAATATATTCTAACACCACATTTATTTTCCCAGATGTTTTGGTATATGTACTTTTTTGCAGAACAGAAAATTCATCCTGCAAATTCATGAAAAACTGTTAGTTAACTGGATGTTCCCTGTGGCTCATGAAGCTCCTAGGAAGGATGTTTCTCTGACGCTGAAAGGAAATTTTTAGAGACACATGTCCATTCTAAGATTTCTTGGTCACAGAAGACGCAAATCCTAAATCCACAGTTTCAATTTTGGTCAATATACCAGATTTTTGCCTAAAGAAAGAGTGAAATAGATTCCTTATGGCAGCCCTGTAGGAGTGCCTCCATTGCATCTGAGATGTCTGAAGCAAAACTCTTGATGCCAACCAATTATCGAAGCTTCTTGTGCCATGGTTTGTGTGGATGTGGCATGGGAGTGTTCAAACATCCCCTTTGGATGAAACCTGACTGGAAGCTACATTCAGTCTTTCACTGATTGTTCAGTTAATCAGATTTTCACTAATACAGTACTAGACTTTGGTACAGAAATTTGGAGCATGTTTAATGCCATCACATTCTCAGCAAGACTACAGACATTCTCCTGGCCATTTTTTGCCCATGCAGGTGTAGCTATATTGTGTCTAGATTTCCACTTGGATCAAGTGCCTGCATTATCCACAATAAAATAAAGCTCGACCCAAATGGAAAACCTCACTCCTTGTTATCTAGAAAGTCTTTAACATCTTAAACATTAAGTTATTTCCTGTTACAAAATCCTGGAATGTAATGATTTAATGCCAAAGGGCACAGAATAGCAAGACACCTTTTAACTTAGTGTATTGATTTAATGTGAAACATAAATCAGGTTTGTTAGATTTGTTTAAAGCATGAGTTCTAGTTCAGCAGTAGGCAAAAACCCCGCAACACACAAAAAAACCCAAACCAACCAAAACCAAAACAAAACAAAATCCCAAATCCGCAACAAAACCAAACCACAAGCCCAGGCCTTCTTTGATGAAAGCTAACCTGCAAAGAAAAACAGGATGCAGTAATCTGCACCTTTTTTTTTTTATTATTTGCCAGTCAATCTGAATGGTTTAGTAATAGTTTGAAATCTGACTTGAAGTGGTAGAAAATGGGAAGAAAGGAAAAAGTTCTAGAAAAGTCTTGCTCTTAAGGCGTGCTGAATGAACCTAGTGTTGTTAGCAAGTGAGAAAGCCTCAGAAGTGTAAATAATCCCAGAACAATAACTCCCCAAGATCCACCCAGATAATGAAGCTTTAACAGCTGACTGCACATGAAGTTGAAAAGCAATGTCCTATTCTCTTTAACTCAATGTTCTGTGTAAATGCTTTGTGTTGCTCATCAATAATGCAGCCAGTTGCAGCTGTCTTCATGTTCCACCAAACTCAACTACAAATTCATTCAGGCTTTTGAGCTCTTTTTTATTCATACCTCTGACTTAGAACAATTAATTAAGTTTGAATTGCTTCTTTTATAAAAATCTTTGTCTTTGACAGTTAAACATGTCTAACTTATTTTATTCTATTTATATTAAGAAACAAACTAAAACAAAAAAACCCCAATCAATCCCAGAAAAACAAGAAGTATGCCTAAAGCGATGCAGGGAACCTGGTATCTACATATTGTGTGAAAATACTTGCTGAGTAAAGGGGCTCAATAATATAATTTTTAGGATGAAACCAAGAGACAGAGAGGTACAAATGAAAGGTTTGTAAACTTTCTTGAGTTTAAAGAAATATTTAGAGAAAGATTATCCTGTGAATCATTACTTTGACTCATACTGATTCCCTAATCACTGTTCATTCTTTCAGAGCACTTTATTTATGCATCATTCAAGTACCCTTTAACTGTTGCTAAAGTATTATTCAAATTTGATTTGTAGTTAAATGGAGTTATTTAAAAAGTGTAGAACACTGCTACCA
Source organism: Prinia subflava (assembly GCF_021018805.1). Lineage (NCBI taxonomy): Eukaryota > Metazoa > Chordata > Aves > Passeriformes > Cisticolidae > Prinia > Prinia subflava. The sequence continues at coordinate 41,645,004 of NC_086247.1, read as the reverse complement.
TGGCCAGAGCTAATAATGGGAAATTATCATTTAGCAATGAAAAATAAATGCATTCCAATTTTTAGAAATCAACCTGGATTCTGCTGTAATTATAATTAAACCTATTGAACAAAAAATGAGTTTTTCTTATACAGAGTAAAAAGAAAAAGAAAAAAAAACCACCACAGGCTTTACAGAAGTCCCCTACAAGGAGATATGGGATGTTTACCAAAATATGGCATTTTTTGTGGGTTTACTCAGGCTCCCAATTGAGCTCAATAGCAACATTCAGGTACAGAATGCTTTGAAGTAAGTGACTCAGAGTCCTGAGGTCTCTTTCTTCTGCCACAGCTTCATCCACTGTTAGTAACCTTAAATTTTATCTTCCCTGAATGTTTCTCTGCCAAAAATTTTCCAAGACCTTGCCTTTCCAAAAAAAACCTAATGGAGAATTTCCTTTTTACTACAATCCATCTTTTTTTTCCCTCATCTTTTCAGGTCTGTTCATCTTTCTCCAGCTGTAGCCAATGAGCTCCTGCTCTCCCAGAAGAGATACAACCTGACTCAAAGCTCTTCACCTCTGTTGCTTCTATAACAGTCCTTCTACCTCATGAATTTATTTTATACAGAAGCTCTTGACAGTTCCACCCAAGTTTTCCTAACCCTATTCTATTTTACATCCTCATTTAAATGCTGGCATAGTATTCTTGGAAAAATGAACGTTTTCTTCTCATCAACCACCTCTTCTGAGACATATCTCTGACTTCTGTTTCTAAGAGGAATGGCAAATAATTTAAGGAATATCTTTAGTGTTTCTGAAAGAAGTCAAGAGGGAATTAATCTCAACCTCTGATAGCCTAAAATTTTGGTCAGAAATCAAAATATTTTGTGGGAACGCTGCCTTGGCCCATTTCTTTCTTATTACATAAGTTCTCTGGCCTCAGGGGAAGCTTGTTAAGTATTAAATACTTACCTACCCAAGGCACTAGGCCATATATAATGATTTCTCTTTTAATCACAGTCCAGAGATGTGTGTTTTTCTCTTTTCTTAGTTTCTTTAGTGTCTAAATCACTGCTCTCATTCTTGCATTGATACCACCCTCTGATGAAGTAGTTGTGACTGCACTCTACGAGTAGAGCATATGCTCCTGTTTCAATAGAATGGCAAGTCTGGCTTCATGGTTATGTTGCCTTTTTCTTTCTCTGGACAATTTTGAGGATATAGTTTTTAAGGCTTCCTATCCCCTCTCATCATTTTTCAGAGGTATTCCTTTATTCCTAGATTTCAATCCAAGTTTAATTTCTTTTTCAAGTGGTTTACATTCTACTTAAATGTTTACTTCTACGTAGAGGTTTACTTCTACTTACATGTTAAAGTCATTCAGCTTTAAAATAACTTATATACCCTGTAAAGAATGTATTCTTCATTTTCACAGTTCTATAAAAAGTAGTTCTATATTTCTGAGCTTAAAAAACTTCAGATGCCTGATATATTTTTCAGTTACTATAAACATTTGGAATACATGTGCCTTATGTCACTACAGATTTCTTACAAGGTGATTTAATTCTGCATTCATTCATAAAACAGCTCACTAGTCATGTAGGAATAATGTCAATATGTCAGTATATTAGAATTTTGTATGTGGACATAAAATGCAAACAAAATCCATCAAAAATGTGTTTAAACTCTGCTAAGCATGTAAGAATAAACACTTTTTCTTCTTTGAGAGGAAAAGTGGGTTTGTTGTAAGCAGATTGTTTTGGGGAGAGGAGGGAGTTCTGAGTGGAGAAGGCATGAGAAGAGAGATAAAATTAATTTACAAAATCTACATTCACTTCCTAATTAACAAATAGAGAACAATAACAGTAGCTGTACATCTGAAAACTCTTCTAACTCTGAACAATAATCCATAGTCATGTTTTGATATCCTTTTAACAAGCCAGGTTTACAAACCCACCAGTTATTTGAAATACAAGGATAAACTACTGAAATATTTAATGCTAAGAATGTTCTGCTCATTCAAATGTTTGGAACCAGGTTGCACAAAATATTTCAGAAAGAGAAGACGCATAAAAAGCCACCTTGCTCTCTAGAGCACTGAGATTCCACAAACTCTTTTCTCTGAAGACGGAGGTTTTGTCCTTAAAAATTTTTGGAAGAAAGCTTAATTTCCTTAAGATTTTTCTGAACATAGCAAGCCACAGTTTTATATTTTGTATTTCTCTCTCTATGACGAACTAAATTTTCCATATTATTTCAAGGTCTTTTTTTTCTAAGTTGTTATAATGCATTCCAAGAGAATCATTTTGTTAGATTTCATCATGGTTCATGTAGTTCATTAGTTTTTAAAGAAAAATGAAACCCTATGTAACTAAAACATTTTTTTTTCATGTGTGAGATAGTGTTTCTAATATATTTAAATATTTTTCTACTTTTATATACATATATAAAAATTAGATTTGCAAGATTAGAGTTTTAAAGTAGAAATTCTTTAGGCATCATCTTGTTTTGTTGAGAAAATCAATATAAAATTTACTTCCCCACATTCAAAGCAGTGAGACATAGAAGAGAATTGAGTCATTTCTACTGGTTTTGTTGTATTTCACATACACAATTTTCTGGTAAGAAGTTACGACTCATACTGAAAAGAGAGTGGGTTAATTTCATATCAGGATTTTTGGATATGAGAGAGAAGTGTATGTACTTTATCAGATTGCAAACAAGATGTTTAATTACTTTGTTATATTTATGAGTATCACTTCGAAACACTACATGAAGATTTGATAATGGAAAAAGAACGTGACAGGGTAACAGTTGCAAATTTTGTTATGAGTCACAAAAGTATTTTCTTATGCCTCCTTTGACTATGCTGATAGCCTTTTCCTGAAACAGGCCAGACACCAGGAGGTGAGGAATCCTGGCTTTTACTATCATGCTGAAAGAGCCCTACCCTCTAAAGGGATATCTGGATCTCCATGGCTGGGGAAAATGTCAGGGGTGGCCAGATATGATGCTGATGACATTGTTCTTCGTGTGCACTGCTGATCAAAGAAATTGTAGTGATGACTGTGTTAGTTCAGAGTACCCATGCCACCAACCTTCAGCTATTACTATTTTCTGTGTTTTTATTGGTGCATCCCAGAGCACTGTCAGGTGTTGAGTGTTAAATACAAAGCTTAAAGTTATGTTCTTGGTTGAGGAAGGAGCATGAGGAATACCATGTTACACACCTTTGAGTTATTTTGCTCCCATTTACTCATAACCTTGAACACTGAGAGAATTTACTAATTTTGTATTGGTTGCTATTTTGGGTAACGTGCAGGTGCGCAAACTAGGCATTGTAGGCCTCTTGCTAAATGAAAAAAACAGGCTTTCATGTTTTTTCTAAGCACTGATAAAAGAGCAGTAAAGAGCAGTCTGTCCTTTTCTATTGGCACTAGTTGATGAAATACTCCTATGAAGTCTCCTGCAGAATGGGTTTGGATATCTGTATGCTGCCTGTATGAACTGCCACAGTTTCAGACAATTTGTGGAGGAGGCACATGCAGAAGCACATAGGACATACACCAAATGACAAGTTGCTTATATGTATCTTTTGAAAACAGAGAGCTTGTCATGCATAGAAAGACAAAATACTTAAATCCTGGGCAAACTTTTAATAGCACAAGTCAGTACAAGTTATGAAGAATAACCTGAACTTAGTTGGACCTATGATTCAACTGTTGGGGTCATGACAGTTGTATTCTCTGTGGGCCGTGCACAGCTTCGGCTACAGAAGAACCAGTGAGGGATAGATGATACAGACAATAACTTCTGACATAGCTGATATTTGATTTTCCACATATTTCTTTATATTTGCCATGTATTTTGCTGAATCACGAGAGTGAGTCAGTTACAGAAAGTAAAGCAAGTAAGCGAGTTTTTCCAGAAAACTGGTGGATTCTTTAACATAGCACAAAATAAGTGTGAGGGATTTTGGACTGTTACCTGCAGACGTAAATGCATGGAAAAGAGGAAAGTTTATTCAGTAAAAGAAGGAGCTTGAGATATGGACATTTCATGAAATGGACCTGAATATGCTTAAATTAGAAATGGGAAGAAAAGAGATTAAGTTAGTAAGTTTAAAGGCTCACCTTTCAATGGGAAGAGCACAGAGTAAATAACCTAAACTATTTAAAGATAATTAGTAACATTGCGAAAAATTTGAACATGATAAGGTTGAAAGAAAATTACCACAAAATTTTTTTTTTTGGTTGTATGTAACAAAGAGAATAACCTTTTTTTGTTATTCTTAGCACCAGAAGCTTTGGACTCTTACTATAAAGATCTTTCCATTAGTGTTGTGTGTAATTGTTAATAAGTTCTGCTGTAAAAACAATTGGCTTCATGTGTTGGGGAGTTTTTGTGGTTTGTTTACTTGTTTATTTTCATTTATTTGTTTCTATTTTGGTTTGATTTAGTCTTTTTCTGCTACAAAAAATTAAATTAAAGTTGAATCAAACCAAAGGGAAAACAAAAATTTTTTAAAAAGGGAACTAGTGAGAGCTGATGCAAACCACTAATAAGCAGCTGGAAAATTAAAAATCTAATTCAATGAAAATAGTAGAAAAATTAAAACATATAATCTTTGCCTACTCTCACAAAATACCAATAAATTTAAGCAGAAATATTTTGATTTCTGTAAAGAGTTCTGTATACCTATATGCTATTTTGAATTGCATACAGACATATACAAGCTATTTTGAATTGCTGGCAGGTATACTGAGATTCCTTATCCTTTGGTTTATAATCGAGGAACTAAATTGATATACTACATTAACCCCAGAGGGAATGCATTGATTGTGCAGATTTAGGCCAATTACAAGGCATTTAAATCCTTAGAAAGATGGAAGCTTTTGCTAGCAGAGCAGAATTGTGAAGAAATATGCCAGTTTAATGCTAGTAAATTACTTTTTAATACAGAGTAGTGTAAAATAGATTCTATTTTGCAAGAAAACAGCCTGAGGAAAGAAAACAATTTACTAATAGAATGCTGTGGTTTCTTTCTTATTCTCAATATATTCTAAGAATTTAGAAAATCCTAAACACCTAGAGCTGATAAACTAATTTTATATCTGTTGAGAACATATTCAGGAATAAAATCTAATTGAAAATCATGTTGCATGATTTTATAAAACAGTTACATGACTTACTTTCTCTTTATAATTTGTTTGCAATCTGGCTTTGTTGTATGACCAGGCTGTGTGTGTTTTTCATTAAACTATGAGAGTTAAGCTGTTATTTTTCAGTGAGATAAAATGAGGACTGCATTTAGCTCAGTGGCACAGTGAAGTAATGGGTTGCTGAGTGATTCTTTCCTGTATGAAACATTCAGACTCAGTTATGTCTGTTTCAGTAGGTACTCTGCAGAAGACCTGATGATGGAATTCTTTGTTATTGGTTTCCTTATCTCTGAGCTATGAATGAGGTTATATACTCAGAATAAAATCAATAGGCAAAGACAGGGATGTCTCTCACTTGAAATACTCTAGGTTTAATACTGTACTCAGTACTGGCTTCACACTAGATCCTTGTGCTTCCCCTGTGCTGGAAAAAACTATTTTCTGTGAGTCCAGAAAACAGTTTGTGTTTCCCACAAAATATCCAGCAGGTTCTATGAAATTTGTTGTTTCCCAGTAACTTCACCCAGGAGGAATAAAAAAAGTAGAGATGAAATAACATGGCAGGGAGAAAGCCACGTTTTCTGCTCTAAATTAAAGGGCATATACAGATATGTGAAAATTTTAGCTACAGAGAGCTTTTTTGAATGGTCTTGTCACTTGAAATAGATTGTGGCTATATGGATGACTGAGAATCATTGGATATCCAGCTGCGTAAGTTGTCATTTTTGACATTTTTAAATCTTATCTTATACTTAGGATACGGAATTCTAACTGTAGTGAATACATTCTATACAAATATTCAGGAAAAAGTTTAATAGGGAAAGAAGATATCGGAAGTACATCTGAGATAAATAAAAGCTACTTATTTTAAGCCCCACATGGTGAGGTGATTACAAATGCCATGTGTCCTGAAGTGACAGTAACAAGCACCATTGACAAATGACTCAGTGAAAAAAAAAATTTTTTTCATGTTTCAACAGCAAGGCTCAAAATGCTTGAATTTCAAATAGTTATATTTATAATCTGGATCACAGAAAGAAAAAAACAAACTGATTTTTGGGAGGGTTAGAGTGATTGGTGAGATGCCATGAAACATCCCTTGGAATACTATTTCATTACTTATGATGCCTACATTCTGTTTTTCATGTCTGTTTAATGAGATTATATTGAAATGTGACAATTGACAAATATTTGTTGGATATATATATTGATCATTTCTGAAGTACATTTTGTTAATGCCAAATTTTGCTTTATGATAGCAATCTGCTGAGGAAAAGAATGCCCCAAATATTCTTTAATATTTTTACTGTGACACTTCTGAACCTCAGAAAAAATTGCAGATTGGAATATTCAGACAGGGAAAAGCTAAATTTCTGTTTTGTCAGTGCTGTCGTGTATTACTGTTTCTGGTTCATCTCAATATAGACAACACCTCCATTTTCCCAGGTTTAATTACCATATATGTATTACAACCTTCATTCATACTGCTGCTTCTGTATTGTAGGAACATAAGACCTGAATTTTAAGGGCTGCCTTTGATTTCTCATTTTTGTCATGTCTTTTGTCTTTTTAGAAACTATATTATGCTTATTGCTACATAATTTTTCCACCATTCATGGCTTTAAGTAATATGATACATTGGAAGCTGTTACAGAGGGGATTCTCCTGGAACTGCAAGTACTTGACCAGTGTCTCTTGATTCTAACTAAGTGGGGCACGATTTTGTTAGATAAGCCTCTCCTGTTTGAATCCTGTTTGATTTTTTTGTGCTGGAGATCGTTGAAATTTGGTAGTGTTTTTTTGTCTTCTGAAACATAGAAAACTAGGAATCTCATAAATATAAACTGGACTGTGTAGACAGGATAGAGGCTATAACTTCTGCTGAAACATAATCACTACACCAGCATACACTTAATCCTTCATGATGAAACTGTATTATTCATAGAAATTTTGGGGTAAAAAATTATACCGGGAAATCCTAAGTCACTCTTTGTCATAGATCATGCAGCTTTACTTTGACCAGTTGGACCTTGGGAAAGAAAAATTAATTACCATTGCTTCTTGTGTGCATTCTGAAGAATGAAGATAATGTAAAAATGTCTTCAAAATCACTGAGGGTCAAATAGGTGCACTCACCTATTTGAGTGCAATGAATTTGGCTTACCTGTAAGCATGTATGAAATTAGAGACAAGTTTTTCCTAGACATTGCCAGGTTTTCTAAGGAATCTGTTACAGCTCAAGGAAGAAAAAGTGTGGTTAAATATGGCATTTGTGCATGCATCTTAGCTATGCAAGAGGATGTGAGGTAGTAACCTACTGCAAATGTTTGTGTTCCTTTCTTGAAAATGCTTAGTATAGAATCATGTGTATTCATTTTTTCTACTTTGTGGATTTAATTATGAAATAAGTAGAATGCTTAGGAGGACAGAACTGTAGTAGGTTTTATGATTATTGTTCCTGGTTTATACTCTGGTCTTTCCAGGCAAAATTTTCTTGAATTATACATTGTTTTGACAGTCACAATTTTTAAGGGAGTATTTCTGTCCTTGTAAGTCCTGATCCTTCGGAACTCATAATGTAAGCATTATTTTGATTTTATCTTTTTATACTTTCATGAAACCTTCTTGCATGTCTGTGTAATTCCATGCAAGATATATGACAGCTACTGGGATTGCCTGCAAAAACAGCAGCTGTTTAAACATCCAGTATCACAAGAATACAAAAAATTGTGTATTCAGAAGAGCTGATTGTAATGATTTGTGCAAATTTTCATGCATTTGTGTTTTTGTGCTCTTTGAATGTAAATGGAGACACCAGCTGAAAAAGTTAAATGGGGAGAGGAGTAAACAGCTTTCACTCCTTAAAATAAACCTTGCTGTAATAATATTTGTTGCCCTTAGTGCTCTACAGTTTTTTTCCTTCCCCTTTCATTGGATGTTCTACTTTACAGATGGAAAAAAATCATATAGACCATCACAATCATAAAATTAAAAACGTTTGAAATGGACATTGCATTTTTATACAAAAGAAATTATGGAACTCTAGTTTAGCTTGTGGTGGGTAGTCTCTAATAATTTGTTGTTTCAGACAGTAGACAAGAGAGCCCCTACAAAGAGTGTGAATAGCAATTCTGTTTTACCATGGTGCTTCAAACTATAAATGAATATGTGATTTTATTGTCAAGCTCTACGGAATATGTACATGTCAAATTGGTGCTACATCTGCTACAGAGAAGCAAAGCAGTAGCTGAATGAGGTTTGATCAGATTTTGAGGGATGACATAGGGGTGTCTGATTTCTCAAGGTGTTTCTTTTGCTATTCTAGTATTGTTCAATTTTGTTAAATCAGGTCTTCCTTTTGATTTTATTTTTCATTGCTTTCTGTTCCCATAATCCACTTTTCTGCAGTTTATGCATGTTCTGCAGAGATCATTGAGTCAGAGGTTTTATCACCTCATGTTATCACATCTCCCACAGACAGCCAACAGTCACTTGATGTTTCCTCCTACTTGTTGCAGACTTCTGACCATTTCAGTGTGGTTTTTATCATCACTGAATTGGATCAAAGGCAGGAATCTAATTCTTTATAGCAAGGACAACTTTTTAAAAATTATTTCTCTGTCTATTTTGTCAATTTGTGTGACTGGGTTTTGGATGGATCTAAAAATGGTTTCTGAATAAAAATTCATCCCTTTGATTATGTAAAACAGATTGCAACTGGTGACGGCTACAGAAGATTTTAGGAAAAATCTGTCTTTATTTTAGCCTTGTGATACTGCTGTAGAGGCTGTTTGACCCATTTTAAGCACTGGAGGCTACTTTGTTGACCAATTCAATACAGAGCTGAAATAGTTCTTCATTCTCTAAATAAAATTATGGTGTAGGAGCATGTTTTTCGTATTTTCCTCCTCCTAGCTGCCCAGTGTGAATGTTCTTGTTGCTTGACAGAGCAGTACTTAGTTATATTTTCAGAGCCTAGGGCAGTGCAGAGTGAAATGAAGAGATAAAATAATAAAAAGTGCCATGCATTTTGCAAACAGAATGGATGGATGCCCATGGGAGCCTTGTTACTTCCAGCAAGATTTCAGAACAATCCACCAAATCCACATAAATTTGTGAAAACTCTAGTGTAACCTGCAGAAATTCTATAGGCAAATGCAAGGAAATACTAAACCACAATTTCAGGAAAAAAAAAAAAATCAATGCTATTGATACTGGAAAGAATCCAGAACAGGGCCATGAAGATGAATAAGGGACTGGAGCACCCTTCCTGTGGGGAAAAGCTGGGTTGCAAATGCTGATCTTTAAGATCTATTCCAACCCAAGTCATTCTGTGATTCTATGACCATCAAGCATTATTTTCACTATTTTACTGGGAGGATGACTTAGCACTGGCCCAGGTTTCACAGAGAAATTGGGGAACCTCCCTCTTTGAATATAGTCAAAAGCTGTCTGGAAAATATCCTGAACAAGGGATTCTGCCTGAGCAGAGTGTTTGAACCCTATGATCTCCAGAGATCTCTTCCTCAAATATTCTGTAATTTTTTGATTCTACTCGTAAATTATTTTCCTGTGTATCATTCATTCAGTGTCAGTGTGCATACATTGTTAATATCTATGAAATTCTGTTCTTTTATTTCAGAGAATCTCAGCAGAGGGACAATGGGCATTGATTTATCTAGCTCACAATTACTTTCAGTGTTTTTTTTAATTATACAGAAAGAGAGCTGAAAAACCATACAGTAGAAACCAAGGGACTTAGACATCAGTGCTCAGTGTATTTGTTACAGCTTTGTTCACATGCCCTGACCCTCCGTCTGTATTGTAACCAAACAGGGATGAGCTATTATCATGACTGCTTTTACTTGCAAAGTAGCAGCGAAAGGGGCCAGCATTATTCTCTTCAATTCCCTTTGTTCCCTGAGTCTGGTGAACTTTCTAAGGTACATATCAGTACAAATGTTGCTGTTTTATGAGCAGAGGTATTTTTAAACTATTCATTTGTTAGGTTTTTTTTTTTCTGTCAAGATGCTAAAGGGAGGCTACAACATCTTCATTTCCCTCTCCCAGGCTGGGAGAGTGGGAGATAAAAATAAGATTTCTGACTTTTTTCTCATGGCAGGTTTAAATTGTATCTCCAAATGATCTTTTCTGTTATTCATTCAGTCATTCATTTTTCCCTCACTGCTCCACTTTCTTCATGTGCATCTGATGAGAGATGAAGCACTTTTAGTTCAGTTAGATGTTATTTATCTATCATTATATAAACACACCTAAAAAACTTTAACTTACCAAATTCAATGATGTGAACAGTTTTCTTAGCTAATTGCCTATTTACCATATGAGTATTGGTAACTATATAGCCTACAATATTTTTGGAGTCATAGCCCTTGAAGAAGACAAAAGAGTGTCATGGGATGCATCTATGAAAAGACAATTCTTTGACATTTTCTTTTTGCCCCTCATTGACTGATAGCCTCTAAAAATGAGGCTGAGTGATTGATGTTCACGTGGTTTGTGCTGAGACTTCAGAGTTTCTCCTCAACTAATACTTTACTTTCTGGTCTTTCTGGATTTTTAAGGAAGATATTCCCTTCAGATGGAATGCAAACATCTGACACACAAAGGTTTGTCTCTCAGTTAACTGCCTTCATTTTTCTTTGTTCTTCCCAATGAGCAAAACTGTAGACAGCTGTAGAGTCTTTCAGAATTTACTGGTGACTGTGGCTTTTTTTTTCCTTTATACATGTGTCCTGGTTTAGGGCAAATTTGGTAGGAAATCTCCAAATGGAGTCTCTCTGGGCAGCAAACCCAAACGACCCCTCCCACAACCAGTCCGGGAAAAAGTCTTCCTTGGAGAAAAATGGAAAAAGCCATTTATTTAACAAACAAAGTGCCCACAAGCATTAAAAAAGTGAATAATATGACACAATAAAACCTCTCGTTCTGAAGTGAGATGGCAAATTCAGAAAGTCCCTGCAGGTGTAACTCGGCTCCCTCAGTCTCTTATCATCCCTCAGGGCTGGGGAAATGTCCCAGGCCCCGGTGGGCCACAGGTGTGAGATCCGGGTGTCTCTGTGGGTTTTTCAGTCCAGGACAGGTTTAAACAGGCCCAAGGAAAAGGGGGAAAAAACCAGTCCAGGGAGCTTCTCTGCCTCAGCTAGCTAAAACTAACTAAAAGCACAAAGAGATCTCTGTCCTGTTGCCTGTCTGTGCTGAAGATGACACAGTTCAGCTGTGGAATGCGGAGGAGTGAGTGAGTCTGAAAACAAACTCTGGCCTTCTTCTTTCTCCCCCTTCACTCTCAGAACCAGTCTTAAACTTACAGAACACAATATCCAACATAAAACAGACAACTGGAGATACAAGCATCATCAAGTCACCCAAGGACAACATATTACCATCAAAAAATAAAGAAGTGCTTCCAGTAACTGCCGCCTTTTATCTGAGAGGCTTCATAGAATTTTCACAAAATATTGGTTTTCTTTCTTTCCAGGGGCAGTTTTGACTACTTCTGGCAAAGTGACTATAGCACAATGTAGTAACATTTCAACTTCGTTGTAGGGGAAGTGTGAGGAAAATTATTGTGCATTTTCTAAAATTAAGCCTGTTCTTTACATTTCTCCCTTTCCTGGGCAAGTATAAGTTACTGGCCTTATTCCTTGTCTATAAGATGAAAAAATAAATCTAAATATAATTTCATTAGAAGGAGAAATTTGTGTTGTTGTGACAGTTTAATTTTTTTATATTTTGCCAGCAAAAATACCATGGCATATATAGATATGTCAGTATTAAAAACATGGTGTGATGCAGATACAAAGACCTAGTTTTTCACAAACAAAAATTGAAAGATGCAAGCCAGAAGAAAAAGATTAAATTCCTTTTTCTCTTATGAAAATGCAAGAACTGCAAACAAACAGTAATGCATTCTGGTATAGAAAAGACATTATAATTAAATTGAGGTTTTTTGATGTATAAAAGTACATTTTAGGAAAATTATACTATTTTTTGACCTCTATTAGCTGTGCCATGCTGTTCAGTTGTTAGTAAATAAATCCAAGGGAGAGTCATTTGTGCTCCAAGTAAAAAAGGTTCATATCACAATGTCCACAACAGGAGCAGTGGTCTTCATATTTTGTCAGAATCAGCAGTATTTATTACATTGGAAAAATAGATGGAGTTAGTCTGTTGGCTACATAGGATGTGTTTCTTATTCAGGATTAAACATTTATCCTCTGAGTCATAGATATTGCTGTATACCAGCAGGTTAACTTGGTAGTGCTGCACTTCTGGCCGGTAAAAGTTCTATAGTGAACAGAAGAATTCACCTTCAGAATTGCCAGAGGTACACAGTGTTCCAGGGGAGAGACTTTCTAAAAATATTTTATTTATTTTTAATAATGAATACAATTAAGTCAAATCTTTCAGATATCTCGAAGAAAATGAAGGAAGAAGAAAGATTAAAAAGTACAAATGAAATAAGCCACTAGCTGGCAAAACTGAAATATTAAACTTTGGGAAAATGAGACATTGTAGATGGAAATTTAGACTTCTGCATTTACATTTTAGGTAACATTTTGTCAGATCAAGTGCTTAAAGAAACTTTTCTCAAGTCAATGGAAACTGGAAAGAGTCTGACCCACTGACATTAGGGCTTGGAGACTGTAAAATCTTGTCTTACTTTGTTATATATGTCCATAAATTATAGGTCATATAAATGCCTAGGGAGGGCATATGATCCTTTAATTACTAGCAGATAAGCAATTCCAGAAGACTGAAGATCCCAGAATGCATGTAAAGAATTATAAAAAGTATATAAAAAGCTAAGGTAAAGGAAGTACACTTACATCTTAAGGCATCTTCTCCAAGTCATATACTGCATCAGAGATAATTAATGCACTATGAAAACTCCTGCTGTAAAATGGTGAGAAAACCCATCCATTCAAATCATATTTTAACACATTACATTTTCATTCTGTTACTATTATAAGCTTTATGAAGTTCAGGGTAAAATTTCAATGTCAGGTCTTGTCCTTTTTTATTACTCTTTTTTGCATATGTGTCTGGCAAAGGCATTGTCCCATTTTTAACTTGTGAATTTTTTTCAAGCAGTGTTCTGCATTCACTGCCCTGAAAGACTCATATTCTTTTCTCTCCAGGAGAGAGAGAGACCTTGCTCAATCCCCAATTAGCAACTGAGGACCACTCTGCAAATGAGATAACTTCATCTTGTCTCTCTCCATAACCTTTCTTTAAAACTCATTATTTGATTCTTCCATTTTTTTAAAGTCAGAGATTTTGCCTCTACTGCCATTCAAACTGAGAGTGGGATTTATCTGTTGTATTACATCTGTTAATGTAATATAATGTAATGTACAGTATGAATACCTAATCTGTTGATATCTTTTATAAGTCACTTGCAAAAAGTCCTTTTTTTGAAAACATGTGGACCAGAAAGTCTTCCATTTTAATGGAATTACATTTTAATTACTTCTGGGTTTTTGCATGCATTCTATATATTTTTTCAACTACAGCTTTGCAATTTTTTGCCTTAGATATTGAGTTATATGAAAAAAAAGTCCCAAATTGTTCTATAAATGTTGTAAAAGAGTTAATCTCTGTTATCCCATCAGAGATGTGTCAGGTCTCTGAAACTGTCTTCATTGTCTCTGAAATTTTAGTTTCCAGGTTTTCTGTGTATAATCCAATGTGTCTGTTTAAAACCTTGGGTAGTTAAAATCCTCTTCATAAAGCACCTGAAGATTGATTCAAGAATCTCTTCATTAAATGCGTATATGCACATAAAATACATCTATAAATTACATCTATAAATATATATGCAAATATATTTATACTTTTTTATATCAATCATAACTAATGCTACAAATAAAAGGTTTTACTAAGGTATATCCATTTTAATATTTAAAGTTAAAATATAAAATATTAATATTATCCTTAACATCTGTCATTTTTTGATACCAGAAAGATGTGATTCTAAATAGGGTTTTTTCTACCCTTCAGTTCTTGGAGTCCCCTATATAATTTTCACAAGCATTGTTGCAACAATGGATGGAAAGTCTCTCAGGGAATTTAATGCTGGATTTTTGTTAGCTGTGCTTTTTTTTTGACTGGGGCTATTACCACAAGTAATTATCTTCCAGTCCTAAGTTTTAGTGAAGATGAAATTGTTTGCTCTTCCAGTGTGATGATGGCTGTAGGAAACCACAGTGAATCACAATGAAATTGCAAATTGTTCTTTATACACTTTGTTATTGAGTATATACATAGTATTTTTGTCTCCCTTTTCATAAAATAATGCTCTTCCTAAAAAGAGCACAGTCCTCTAAAAGGACCACAGTC